>NC_045541.1:56957807-57195307 GCF_009769535.1 Thamnophis elegans | reverse complement strand
CCTATGGATGGAAGTTTTGTAAACATTTTCTACTTTTTAAAGTGAAAGTATCGGTTTTTCTTCTTTTATTTATTTTTTTACCTATGGATTAAATATTTTTCTTTACTTCTACAATACTGGTTGGGATGGATTCTTTCTTTTTATTTTGTTTCATTTAAGAATTGTGTTTCTTCTAAGCCTGAAACATAAAGAAGATATAAAAGGAATATAAAGAGGGTAGTAACCTCAGAGGGGAAAAAAATCACACTGCCACTTGGAGGTTGAGTCCTGGAAACATTGCTTTTCCTTTCTTCTCTTTGATCATTTTGACCTTGCACTTCAAAGGCTTCAGCTTGTTTATAAAAGAGATAAGGAGAAGAGCATGGGTTGTTTATACAGGTGCTCTTTGGATGCTCTTTGGTAGCTGAAAAGAAGTGAAAACAAAACCTTGTTTTTAAATTAGAGTGGCAGTGTTTACTAACTGGAAGGATGGCACGATACCAAAATGAAACCATAACATTACAACAGATTATGTTTGAAATTCAAAAATTATTAGAAACAACAGAGAGAGTTGAGAAGAGATTGGAAAATATTGAAAATATAAATTGTAATGTGGTAAAACCTGATGGAAAAATGGAAGATATGCAGCAAATGGAAAAAGTAGAGGTTAGAGTGAACTGGGTGTGGTTGGAGATGGAAAGAGTGGAACATGGAAAGGGAACATAGATGGAAAGGCGCTCTACTCCAGATCTCAAGGTATAGAAGAAGAAGAAAAAGAAGAATTCATGGACTTAAGGAGAGAAACTTTGACAAAAACCTCCACTAACCAAAGATAAGTTGATTAAAGAAGCTGATGGAGGGTCTCGAGATTTTACAAGATATGTTATGGGCCAGTTCCGATCCTATTCAAATAATCAGTGATTGAATTCAGAAAAGTGAGTTGATTTAGTTGCATGCTCTGAGTTGAATTGAATCCGGTTGATTCAGCTCAGAAAACAAACTGATTCCAATGAGAGCATGTCACCCTTGATAAGTCATCAAATTTATTCAGAGGTATCTGATTCTTCTTGACAATTCAGACAGTCTCTAAACTGAAGGTTTACACAGCCATATTATGTATGTAAGGGCTTTTTCCCTATGCACTCTTCCCACAATTCTCTGAACATTTGCAAATTAGAGAAAGGATCTCATGTTGCTGACATATCTGAATATTTTTATATAAATCTTTAAAAGTGTGATGAAGTAGTTGTGGGGTGGCTTTCTGCATAGCATCTTTGAAAAGGAATGCCTGACTCAAGATCTATGCAAAATGCACTGGGGTTTTGGTCATCTTTATGCTAGAGTAATTTTAAATTAAATTGATGCTCCTCTTGAAAACTTTAATATTGTACAGATGATTTGTCAATTTCAAATGAAAAATGTTACTAGGGTTTTTTTCCCCTTGGTTTGCTTTGGAGATTGCTCTTGTAGAAAATAAATCCTCCTATTTTCTATGCCGATGCTGAATAAACAGCTTTTTATATCTAATACACAGTTATGAATTGCAAATGTGTCAGAATCCAAATCTTACTCTGATATTTGTAAAACCTTTGCTAGCTCAGCCCTGAATAATTGCACTTAGGATATATCTGCATGCTATCCTTTGTGGCAGGGATGTTTTGCTCATATTAAGGAACTCTTCAAGGCACTAAAGGGAGGTGAGGAGAAGCCACCACACTGAATCACATTTCCTGAATTTAATTCTGGTATATTGCTTTATTTTTGAACAGTTGGGTACATTACAGTCTACTTTTAATAAAATATGTACCAATGAAAATTGTAATCGAGGGATATTTCAGTTCATTTTTACCTCTACTCATTATAAAACCACTTTAAGGGGGCAGACCTTGCTAAAGCCAATGCAATGATATGTTTCTGCTATTTAATAATACTGTCCTTTTGATTAATAGCAGATTGGTTCACTGGTTTAAAAGTTTTAAGCCCTGAATATTAGATTGGTCTCTCACTGCACCTATTTCCAATGGATTTGGGAAATAATTTTGCCGTCCCTCAGTACAATGCTTTGAATCAATATTTTTTATGCACACATGTGAAAATGTTGCATCTATCTGTCACTTTTCCATGCAATAAAATTTTTGCCTCTGATTCAGAGAACAGCTGTGTGGTCTCAAAAAGAAAAAAACAGATGTTTTAAGGAATTGCAAGGAATGCAATGAATTGCATCCATTGACCTTTGTCAAAATGCATGCTGTAGAACACAAATCTAGGGGCAACAATTGCACCAATCTCACTGAGGAATTAAAAACATAAGAGCTATGGATGAAATACAGATTCTTGGAAACTGTAATAGAAATCTCCAGCTTTCTTTTATTAGTGAATTCTCCCTTCGAACATTTTGAATCTTTTGTTCCTGGATTTTTTGCAGTCTGGACTGAGCTGCAGTTTATGCCACTTGTTATAAGTGCTGCTAAGAAATCGCTTTTCTCTATCTTGGTGGTTTATTTCTAAAAATTCTCCCATTAGTTTTCCATGCAATCTTTCACTTATTTCTTGCCCCAAAAGAACTTTTGAGAACTGAATTCGAAGCACAGCTTAGCTCAAATTCCCAGTTTCTTATACGTTACATTTTTCATTATTTTACTGTTTAGCCTTGTCCCACTTTCTTTATTTTTTAAAAATTGCTTCTTAGTTTTATCAATTTATATCAAAGTAATTCAGAAATGGGCTGAGTGCTTGTTTAAATCATACATTTATTGTTAAAATGTTTCCATACCATTTCCTATTTATAAATGCGAAGAGATGTGTAAAAACTCAATATTACATTTATTTCATACTACAAATATAAGAAAAAGGTTGCTAAATAAAAGCAACCAATTGAACAAATCAACCCAGAGTGCTCATCCAAAGCACAAATGATAAGACTCATATTCAGTGGTGGGATTCAGCCAGTTTGCACTACTTCAGGAGAACCAGTTGCTAGGTTTCTGAGCAGTTTGGTGAACTGAGTGTTGGAAGAAATCATTAGGGCAGATAACCAGTTGTTAAATTATTTGAATCATACCACTGCTCATATTATCTTACTTTTGACATATTTTGCAAAAACTCAGTTCTCTGGCGAAGTTTTTAATGCTTGGAAAGGTAGAAAGGAAAGGAAAGAGGACACCCATCAGCAAGAATATATGATATAATGTTGTTCATAATCATTTAAACATGAGGCTACTATTGAGAGGAGGAAAGACACATCTGGCATATCACAGAGATAGTCTTTTATTATTTTAATTCTATAGCAATAGCATTTAGACTTATATACTACTTTACATTGCTTTACAGCCCTCTCTAAGTGGTTTACAGAGTCAGCAATTGCCCCCAACAATTTGGGTCCTCATTTTACCCATCTCGGAAGGATGGAAGGCTGAGTCAACCTTGAGCCTGGTGAGATTTGAACTGCAAAATCGCAGGCAGCTGGCAGGCAGCAGAAGTAGCCTGCAGTACTGCCCTCTAATCACTGCACCACCATGGTTCATCTAATCTTTTGTAAGAGTAAGGTAGGGGTAAGAGTGTGGGATTAGAATTTGACAAGGAATCTGCTCCTAACAAAGAGTTTACAAATCTTATTACTGTTTGGTTGATTTAAAAATATTGGCAACAAGGTAGAATGGCTTGTCCTTCAATGAATCTGCTATTCTTCAGGTGAGCCTCAGTTATCTTTTCTGTTTGGATCTGGATGTTCAAAAATTATTTACGGGCAGTTAATGACAGAGACTTCAGAAGCAAGAAAGGGAGCAATATTCCTTCATTGTTTAGAGAAGGAAGGACAGTGTATGCTTTATACCTTGCCTCTCACAAATAATAAATATGAGTCTGTATTAGCAGACATATTTTGTGCCGAAGGGTGAATGTAGTAGCTAATCATTATAAATTGTGCCAGAGGTAACAAAAGAGAAGATTCTATACTACATTATGTTACTGCCTTGAGATATTTGATGGGACCATGTAATTTTGGAATAATAGTGAATGAAATTATTAGAAATCACTCAATGTAAAATGCATGTATGCCTTGCATTGAGAAATACTTCTTATTTATTTTCTAAAAGGGCTATACTAATTGCAACACAAATTGGAATATCTAGGCTAATAGCCAAGATTATAAAGCTGGATAAAGACACTGAAATACAAACAATGGACAGAGTTTTATGCTGAAATCACATGGTAGCAGTGAAAAAGGGAATTGGTTCAACAAAGTGGGAAGAGATTTTGGGTTTTTTTATGTAGGTCATTTCAACTTTTGGCTAATTATAAAGGATGCGCTGCTGGAATTGACCCAATTCAAATAATGTTAAAAAGAATTGGTCTCTTTTCTAAAGTATGTCATATTAATCAATTTAACCATCAGGCACATGTTGTCACATGAACGAATAAAGGTAAGGCTTCGTAAAGACATGCGTAGTAAGTTACTGTGATCTCAGTAGCTGGCTACCTTGAATACCTACAAGCTCACCTAATTAGCAGAACCAGATGTGGGATGAGAGGAAAGGTTACATACAGACATGCTTATTAAATGGCCATGATCTCAAGTAGCCGTTTATCTTTTAGCCCATTATCTCACTGAGCAGAGACATGCAGTATCGGAGAGTTAGATACAACCTTAGCCTGGATAGCTTTCTGGATTCACAAGGGGGAAAGGATGGAGTAAACCAAAAGCAATACTGTTGCTTTCTGCGCTCTATTCTGCTAATTGAAACTGTAGAAAAGCCAAATAAACTCTGCGGAAGGCAAACAGGCATTTTGGACACCACTGCTTGATGGATTTCTGAAAACCTACAGTCACAGTATCAGTTGTGAGTACTTGGAGCGTGGTGTGGAGAATACTGGCTTTTATTCTCCTTGCAGAGAAAATTATGTGCAGTACAAATGCTACCGCTGAGACTACATTAAAAGAGCTAGAAGTAATGCTGGATCAGCAGTGTCTATATTATCCGAATATGGAAGGAATCTTTGAATTATGTGATACAGGAACAGAATTTTACTCTGTACCAAGAGATATCCCAACCCTTGGGAGACACATATTATAACTGCTGTGTTAAATTTCATGATTGCTGGATGGATGAATAGTTCTTCCCCAGTCAAAAACTATTATAGTATAAATGGCAATTGAAACTATAAGGGAGCAGGAGTTTATCCATGAGCTTAAAATAAAGCCGAATTTGATATCTGAATAATAAAAGCCAAGAAGGACATGCAGAGAGTTACTTCTGAGAAATTTCATTTACTGTTCACCTCACCTTTAGACAGAAATCTTGCCAAGCTAAATCAACTACTCGCATCATTAAAAATAAAATAAATAAAAATAAATCTGGCAACTTCTAGGGAGGAATGATCTTGACCCTCCTCCTCCCAACCAAAGAATTGAAACTTTGCTGTCTCTTGCTCCTCTGGAATGCAGCCCCTCCCTCCTGGGAATCCAGGCTACATTCCACCACATCTGCAGTGATTATCATTTATGTTTAGGAAAGTAATGTTGGAGGAACTTACTGAATAAGTGGCAAAAAGTCTGGCCAAGGAATCATTAGAAGTAAGTTATATTCATAATAGTAAAAAAGTGAAATAGTGAAAAAGAGGAAAGATGACAATTTGGGTGAGAACCAAATAAGGCCAGTCTGATTTATTGTTATCTATTTTCTCATGAGTAGTAAGTGCTCTAAGAAGTATTTGCAGAATAAATGGAGTAAGGGTGTTTGCAACCCTTAAAGTGCATACCATCAGCTTGTGCTATATGACTGTCATGGAGATTTTATAGCCTTTATTACACATGGTGTGCTTTTCATTTTTAAAATGTGCCCTATGTCCTACCTTGCACTGTTTAATGTGTATTATCCTTACAACAAAAAGGGATGCAGTGCTATTCACATTATATAATAATGTTTGGAAAGCAATACAAGAACTTGAAATAATTTGACGTCCGGTTTGGATTGTGCTAAAACATCAAGCTATTTAGCTCTCATCAGCTAGCCATATCCTTACTGGGATTCGAATAGCTTGAAAATAGATCTATACTAGTTTCCCTTTATTTAATTATCAGCACAAATACTACACAAATGTAACAAAGGCAACAGTAAAATATTGGGCTTTCTGTCTGGATGGTCTCTTGTGACGAGCCGATGGACAGAGAATGGAAGCAGTTAGCTTCCTCCCATAATTGGGGCATACCAGGGGTTGTGACTTTAAATATATATAATTCCACATAGATAGATAGATAGATAGATAGATAGATAGATAGATAGATAGATGGATAGATGATAGATAGATAGATAGATACTGTATATACTCGAGTATAAGCCTAGTTTTTCAGCCCACTTTTTGGGCTGAAAAAAGCCGCCTCGGCTTATACTCGAGTCAGTGAAAAATTTGCCCGAAATGGAGGAGAAAAAGGGGCGGGGCCATGCCGCTGGGTGACACTCGTGAATGGCCCAGTGCCCCTGTGAGTTTCCCCTCCCTCTGTGTCAGTTTGCCGCGCAGCGCGCACCGCACCATCCCCCCTCCTCACATTCTAATGTAATGCAGGGCTGTCTTACGATTCCCCTTCCTCCCCCTCCTGCCGCTCTGCAACGATGTCCCACCTCCTCCTTGTTATGGCAAGCAGCCACATAGCGATGTCCCACCTCCTCTGGTACAGTGATCCAATGATAGGAATCACTGTGCCGTGTGTCATAGGAGGCGGGACATCGCTCCCGCGGCTGCACGGGACATCATCATCACAGCGGGACATCAGCATCATGAGGTGAGTGAAGTATTTCATTGAATACACCGCTAGTTTACTGTTTTTCTTTGAAATAAATATTCAAAAACATTATTGGTATCTATTTTTATTTTTGAAATTTACCGGTAGCTGCTGCATTTCCCACCCTAGGCTTATACTCGAGTCAATAACTTTTCCAGTTTTTTGTGGTAAAATTAGGTGCCTCGGCTTATATTCGGGTCGGCCTATACTCGAGTATATACGGTAGATAGATAGATATAGATATAGATATAGATATAGATATAGATATAGATATAGATATAGATATAGATATAGATATAGATATAGATATAGATATAGATATAGATATAGATATAGATATAGATATAGATATAGATATAGATATAGATATAGATATAGATATAGATATAGATAGATAGAATTTCATATTTCTTTTCTCTCCATTCTATATATAACAACTATTATATACATTTAAATCATCTGATATCCATTTCTTATTGTTAATTTGCTACAGTCTATTTTATATTTCTTTTATTCATTTTCTGGTTTTGTAATTATTTTTTGATTTGTTGATCTTTCTTCTTTTATTTTTTGCTTTCCCACTTTTCTCTCTCATTCCTCTAGCCCATAAGTCCCATACTAAGTAATATTCAGATTCTTCTTTATCTAGAACTTTCCTTTTTGGATCATACCTGCTCAATTGGCGATTGAAGCCTAACCTGATCCTGTTGCTATAATTTTTTATGCAATTCCTCTTAGGGATATCCAGATATTTAGCCAATATATTTAGCCAACCTTCAACTGGGAAGTGTGTGTGTGTGTGTGTCTTACCTCTTAGCATGAAAAATGCTTCCAAAATTACATAGCTGTAGTAGAGCCAATTTGTGAGTTATTAAGGGGAATTATAAATCAGAACTGAACAGTGGCTCCACAGAAAAGTGTTGAGAATATGGACAGGTTGATTGTTAATAGCCTCGTGTTGACATTGTTACCCATAATGGCAGCAACAGATGCTTTAGATTATGGACTGAGAGCTGTTCTTATTCCATTTCATGACCGGAATATAGAGAAAACAGTTGCATGTCTATCAAGGACACTTACTGAGGCTGAAAAGAAATACTTTTGTTAGTTAATAAAAACTATCATCTGGACTGTTGAAAAATGAAGAACTGCTCAGTAGGGTCATATGTTTAAGTTACATACAGATAATAAACCCTTGATGGCATTACTGGACACAAAATAAATGGGGACAAGTAGGCAATCTTCTTGTTAGATGGTCCACAAATTACTTTCCTTTACATGTGAAATGGAGTAAAAACCAGGAACACAAAATATAGCTGCTGACTATTTATCTTAAATGTCAGTGCATAAAGATGAAGAGAAAGTAGTAGCATTTCTTTTTAATCCACTTACTGCTGAGACTCGAGAACAATTTCAGGCTATATGTGGCCAATGTGCCCAATCTTGTAGCAATTGGAAGAATATATAATAACAAAATCATCTAAGGACAGGAGGAAGGTTGTTACTGCCTTATTATTAACATTGGATGGAATTCTCATTACATATACATTATATATACATACATACATACATACATACATACATACATACATACATAGTGATTCTTTTTGCCAGAAGAACTGTAGTGAACCTCTATACTGTCGGCACATTTCTATTAGTGGCCAGGGTTGGAAGCAATAGTGGTGCTCACCAATATTGGTGACCAGCAGAAAAAGCAATAAGATCATTTTTATGTGTCTTTAAAATGTGGGCTACCATAAAGGGGGGGAGACATATTTGGCATAAAGTCGATGTGATATATTATTATTTTAATTATATACCATGTCTTTCAGGGTCTTAAACACTAAACCAGAAACTTAAAAGCGGGGGAGAGAAAAGGTGTATGCTACACAATAAAGCAGCTTCTTCTAATAAGAAAGTGCTAAAAAATTTTCTAATAGGGAAGCAGTTGCTCAGTGGCCAAGATGCTGAGCTTGCGGATCAGAAAGGTCAGCAGTTCAGTGGTTCAAATCCCTAGCACCGCATAACAGAGTAAGCTCCCGTTATGTGTCCCAGCTTCTGCCAACCTAGCAGTTCAAAAGCATGTAAAAATGTAAGTAGAAAAATAGGTATCACCTTGGTGGGAAAGTAACAGCGTTCCATGCACCTTCGGCATTTAGTCATGCCAGCCACATGACCATGGAGACGTCTTCGGACAGTGCTGGCTCTTCGGCTTTGAAACAGAGATGAACACCGCCCACTAGAGTCAGGAACGACTAACACATATGTGCGAGGGGAACCTTTACCTTTAAATCTTTTTCTACTATTTTGTAGATATAAGCTTAGTATGCAGGTCATTTCACAGATAGCTGTATCACAGAATAGTGCTGTCATAAAGTGGCAGCCTGAATCCTGCTTAAGTACCAGAATTGGCCAGGAATGGGGCTTTTCTCTCTTTCTTATATGTGTCACTATCTCTTATTTTGATGCTAAAGGGGTTAACATTCACTAGGCAAGCAGCATCTTAATCTTAATCTTCAAGCTAATTTTGAAAGACATCCCCTCTTTTCAGCAGGTATGTCCAAAGTCTACCAATACTTCAGAATCCTGCCCAGTCCTTTGCTTTCATCAAGGATCCAATCCCATCAAGTTACCATCAGGATTATTTGCAGGGGGGGGGGGAGTTCTCAGTTTACTAGATATAAAATACTTTCAGTTTTTATATATATTTGTAGAATGCTCCAAAGGTTTTCACTGTAAAATAGAACTTTGACACCACAATTGGTCAAAGAAGTCACATTCATACAAGAGATCACAACAATTCAGTATCCCTGTTTCATTATTGCAAAAGAGTTCTTTTCTGGAAATGATATAGACTAGGGGTGTCAAACTCGCAGCGCGAGAACCAGATGTGTCATGTGCTGGCCACGTCCATCCCCAGTTTAGCGAAGGGGGGGAAAGTCATGCTACGTCACATGACGATGTGATGATGCAAGTTGACACCCCTGATATAGACCACCAACAATGAGGCTGTTGTTATCTTCCTTGTGCTGCCAAGGAAGCTTTTTATACTCATATCTAAGCCTATGGGGCATCTTTTCCTTAAACAATCCTATGGACATTTCTATGCTGCTTGAGCTTAAAACAGCCTTTAGCCACCTTCAAATTAGTGTGTTTTCTCTTGCTGTCAGCCTTTGTTCCAAACTGCTGCTGAAGCATTGGCATTGCAGGTTTTCAGTCTGTTCTGGATGAGGAAAAGGAAGGTGCTTTACCAGCTGCTGGCTGACTAAAGGCTCTCAATGTTTCTGCCAGCCTAATGAGGTTGCTGGGCTCTGCTTCCCATTTCAGCTTGATTGCTGTTGACTTACTGAAGTCCAGGTCTGCTCCTCTTTTACCATCAGTTGCCCGCAGAGCTGATGGCTGCTCTACTACACATTTGTTCTCTCTGCTCTCCCACCAGACACAAATTTTCTTCTGAAACAATCCCACCTACGGACATAGCCAAAATTTCCCTTTATCCCCCCGCCCCAACTGGAAAGCAGGTGTAGCCCAATGCTCTTCAGTCTTCTTAAAAGTCCAAAGGAGAAATCAAGAGAAAGAAGAGCTCAGCAAGGCTTTCCTTCTACAATTATTTTAAACTCAATCAGCAAAAACGAAGCACCTGGTAAAACTGGGAATTAACAAAAAAAAAAAAGAATAGACTGAGTGATCCATTTTCATTTTGTCTAGTTCCTTTTAACAATCTGAGCACCAGCTGGACTAATAACATTTTACTAGGGAATTCTGCACTGTGATGCTCTGTAAACAGCTAGTCTTTTAGAGTCATGAAATCAGCAGCAGCTGTTGGGTTTTAATTGTTAGCCAAGTTCATTGAATGTTAGTTTATGCACCAGAGGACAAATGGTGGTGCCATTCTGAGATATGATAATGGAGCGGATACCTTTCTGTATATTTGCTAAGTGACATACGGTGGCATTTAACAGTATTACTGTTATGGTACATTAGGTTCCAATCACAGCAATGGCAAATCATAGCTATTTTTGCTTCTACCTTGAAGGAACATATGGACTGTGTTCAAAATGCAAATGCAAATTCTGGCAAAAGATTTCTCATTTTAAAATGACTATGTTGAAATAGAAGAGAGAGAGAAAAAAATCCATAGATCATGAATATGTGTGCATATTCATTTCCAGCCTTAAACCTATCCATTTTTTTAAAAGCAATGCTACAAGTGGTCAGAAGAGGGAGCTGTTCTTCCTTACCATCTAAATTGTCAAGTAAAAAAATCATATAAAGTTAATTACTTGGGCTTTGATGTCATCAGATACATCCAGCCACAATGTGGTGGCTAGCCAGTGGATTACATGAGGGCATGCCTTACAAATACTTTGAGCATAGTGATAGTGCTAAATCTTTAAATGGCATGATTGAGTAAATGGCATAAGTGGATTTTCCTTTTAAGTCTTATAATAGTTAAGGTGAAAGATGTGGAAATGAACGTCCTAGAAAAGAGAGTGCTTTGGACATTTCTTTGCCCTTTAAAATAATAGTATCCTGTTCAGAGATTAGCAAATATATTAATATACACTCATGATGAGTTAACCCACAAACACAAAATAATCAGGGAAACAAATATTTGTAAAACTTATACTTCAAACCAATTAAATTAAAGAAGATGCATATGTTTTGATTTTAGAAAATTCACACACAAATGTATATGGGGTTGCAGGTGGAGTTTTATGGGGGGGACAGTGGGGGTGGGGGGTGGACCACTACCAATAATAAAGTGACCAGATTTTAAAATTGGTAAAGCGGGACATCATTGGCAGGGGGGGCAGGGGGGGAGGGCAGGGGGGGTGTTCTTGATTAAAAATTTTGCCGCCTGGTGCTGTGGCTGAGGTGAAGCCGGCAAAGCTCCCACTGGCACCCCGCCCATGGCAGCAGTGGTGCTGCCTCCCCCTCCACTCGGAGCACCTGAGCTGGGCACCTCGTTCCCCCTGCCGCCGCCACCTCCTCCTCCGCCGTGCTTTTGAGAAGCCATGCCTTAAAACGCCAGGAGGGAGGATGATGGGACCGATGACAGGGACCGGAGCAGTCAGAGGGATCCGAGGAAAGGAAGGAATGTGAAACTCCACCAAAGAGGTGACAAACTGGAGAGCCAAAACTCTCAAACCTTTGAATCCTCTCGGACCCTCATGCACCGGTCAAGGGGGAAGCGCCGGGGAGGGGAGGCCGGGGATATTGGGGGTCCGGGGCTCATGAGAAGGAAGCCACCTCAGAGTTTAGCAACCTCAGACTTCAACTCCAGTAATTCCCAGCCAGCAGGCGACGCATCCAGGATCCTAGGACTTGCAGTCCGCAGCCCTGGAAAGTGGCGGAGCTGCATAAAACTGAGCGACAGAACCGGATTCCCGCAAAATGTGGAGAAATCCCTCTGCAAAGCCCGCGGGGTTCACAAAGGCCACCAGGGAGGATTCCTGCCTTCTGATCGGGGTGCAGGGAGAGCGGCGCAGGGTCGCCCAGGCGGCGCAGTGAAGGCAGCAGATCCTGGGGGTCTCTGAGGCCATTGTGCACGCGGGGACGGCCCAGCTTGCCGGCATTCAAACCCGGGCAGCCCTGCAGAGACCCTCGCAGGTGGCTTCCGAGGGGCTCCGCAAGCTGGGCTGCAACCGCTGCGCTTCTGTCCGGGAAGCAGCGCCCACCCACGGCTGGAGGGGAACCGGGGGTGGGGATGGGGGGAGCGGAGCACCTGCAGCCAGCCTGGTGGCACCTCCTGAGGGAGGTTGGAAGCCAAGGGGCACTGGCGCCGGCGGAAGGCTCCCTTCCTGCAGGGCTGTGGTCGCCGTTCATGCCCACCGCCGGGTGGAAGCCATGGCGAGAATCTTCCTACTACATAAAACACCGCGAGCGCACCTTTCACGAAAGGACTGATTGGAACTGCATTACTCACTTCACTGTACAGATCCAGAGTCTTAATTTAGGGTGGAAGGCATGTCCGCAATCTCGATCACCCAGCTCTGAGACAGTAATAGGGTGACGATCAGCGGAACGACCAACTCTGGCCAGCTCTCCCAATGGGGGGGAGGGGCTACCAAGATTGTCCTGTGGCCAGTCCTGGAGAAAAGCAGAAGCTTTTGCTGCTCAATTAGAGAAGGGCACTTGGCACAACCAGTATCTCAAGGCCTTGTAGCAAAGAAAGAAAGAAAGAGTGGGGCAGAGAAAGCGCTGAAATCTGTAACTGCGCCTCCCCTCCAGAGCCCCGAATGAAACTAAGCCTTAATCGGATTGTGTAGAAGGGCCATTCACTGGAATCTACTTACCGCCAGCTTCTGCAAGGCCACAATTCTGCTTCTTGGAACCCCTCCCTACGCCCAGCACATCGCCTCTGAATTTAAGCACAGCAGCTGCCCTTCCAAGTTCCGGGCTACGAAGGTGGGGTTTAGCTGGCTGACTGTGCGGGCGGGTCCAACGGAGCTTGGGCTGCAGGAGGGGGTGGAGTATTTAAAGGTGCCGCCACTGTGTTGGGTTGCGAGAGTTCACGCGAAGGGCAGCAGCTCTTCTCTGCTGCAAAAATTGGTGTCGGACAGTACGAAACAAGACGCCCCGGCTCCTTTCGCCATAGAACCCATAAATCGTCAGATACCATTTGATCTAACTAAATTTGCCGCTGGAGCTGCCACCACCCTCACTCCAGAAACACGGCATCCGCCCTTTAAAAGCGTCCATCTGGCTCTCCAGTGAGGGGAAGGATCGTTCCACTGTGCAACAGGGAAAAACGTCCTGTGCCCTTTGCTAATTACTTTATGTGTGCTTTGAAAAGAGGAGAGCAGGTGAAAAGTGAAACTTTTTTGAAACGCCGGGGGAGGCGAGACAAATTATTAATAATTGGGACTATCCTGCCAAAAGCGGGATGTCTGGTCACCTTAACCAATAACTATCTGGAAAAGTTTGGAAAAATGAAAAGCTGATCACATAATTGCCAGTTCCTCTTGCTGAGGAATAAGACGTGATGTATTCTGAGACACTGGTGAGTGAATATGCTTCTGTGTCTGACACGGCTCCATGGGGGGAATATCGGAGGTCTCTTCTATCATATTTCAGAGCAAGAGTCAATCTCAGCAGACATCAGACAAGAAGAGATCAATATGTTGTCAGTATTTAGTCTGCCCCCCAAGAGAGTCATTAAAAAGAATCCAGAAGCTACAGTAGTCACTTCTATTGTGCTTGATTTGATTTGCCGGGGTATGTAAAGCAGCAGGAGAGAGGTAGAACATGAATTATACAAGGGGGGGGGGGGAGTCCTCAAAGAAAAACTCTAGTGTTTTATTGATAGGCTGAAATATTTTAATCATTAAGATTTGTTTATCAATCTATCAAAGGCCTGGCCATCAGAATTAATACGTTGCACAAACTGTATCTTTTGCCAATGCTGTTCCCTTGTGCAAATCTGTATAGGCATAATTTTCTCCAAAATCCCAGACCAGGGTTTGTTTTTGTTTTTTCATTACCTTTTTTTCATCTTGTCTTGCTTCCAGCCTTGAGTTCTAAGGCATAACTAACCATTCCTTTGGATCTGGGTGAAGAATAGTGTACCTAATAGTTGGTGGCAAATAAGAATTTTAAATTTTTAAAATTCTGGAAGCATTTCGCATTATGTTGTTGGAAATCAATAGAATGTCTTCTGTTTTGTAGTCAGTGGTATTCTTAAAAACATGATATGCCTATCATGTTATGCCATTTAGCAACTTCTTGCTCCTCATCTGTCTTTTGTTATTTTTTTTTACTTATTTATAGATCTCCATAGTACAGTCATCCAGCACTTCAAATTAATAAACCTGGCCACCATCCCATGCCTATATTATAGAACTTGTCTGTGATATCCTTTCTTTAGTGTTTTTCCCCCATTTTCATCTCTTCTATTTTTATTATGGTATCTGACAGGGACTATTTAATGTATTATTTGCTAACCTTAAGTTATATATAACTTAAGTTATATAACTTATATATATATATATACACACACACACACACTATATATATATATAGTGTGTGTATGTGTGTGTGTGTGTATGTATGTATGTACGTACGTACGTGCGTACGTACGTACGTACATACATACATATATATATCTGTATATGTATATAAACACACACACACACACATATATATATATATACACACACACACACACACATACATACACACACACACACCATTCCTAATCCATAGGCTATAACAGCTTCAACTCTTCTTGGAAGGCTGTCCACAAGGTTTAGGAGTGTGTTTATGGGAATTTGTGACAGTTCTTCCATTTGTGAGCACTTGTGAGGTCACATACTGAAGTTGGACGAGAAGGCCTGGCTCTCAGTCTCTGCTCTAATTCATCCCAAAAGTGTTCTATTGGGTTGAGGTCAGGACTCTGTGCAGGCCAGTCAAGTTCATCCAGACCAGACTCTGTCATCCATGTCTTTATGGACCTTGCTTTGTGCACTGGAGCATAGTCATGTTGGAAGAGGAAGGGGCCAGCTCCAAACTGTTCCCACAAAGTTAGGAGTATGGAATTGTCCAAAATGTCTTGGTATGCCAAAGCATTCAGAGTTCCTTTCACTGGAACTAAGGGGCCAAGCCCAGCTCCTGAAAAACAACTCCACACCATATTCCACCCTCCACCAAACATTACACTTGGCACAATGCAGTCAGACAAGTACCGTTCTCCTGGCAACCGCCAAATCCAGACTCGTCCATCAGATTGCCAGATGGAGAAGTGTGATTCAACACTCCAGAGAACGTGTCTCCACTGCTCTAGAGTCCAGTGGTGGTGTGCTTTACACCACTGCATCTGACGCTTTGCATTGCACTTGGTGATGTATGGCTTGAATGCAGCTGCTCAGCCATGGAAACCCATTCCATGAAGCTCTCTGCGCACTGTTCTTGAGCTAATCTGAAGGCCATGTGACATTTGGAGGACTGTAGTGATTGACTCTGCAGAAAGTTGACAACCTCTTCGTACTATGCGCCTCAGCATCCGCTACCCTGCTCCGTCAGTTTACGTGGCCTACCACTTCATGGCTGAGTTGCTGTCGTTCCCATACACTTGCATGTTCTTATAATACAGATGACAGTTGTCTGTGGAATATTTAGGAGCAAGGAAATTTCATGACTGGATTTGTTGCACAGGTGGCATCCTATCACAGTTCCATGCTGGAATTCACTGAGCTCCTGAGAGTGACCCATTCTGTCACAAATGTTTGTAAAACAGTCTGCATGCCTAGGTACTTGATTTTACACACCTGTGGCCATGGAAGTGATTGGAACACCAGATTCTGATTATTTGGATGGGTGAACGAATCCGTTTGGCAATATAGTGTATATACATGTGTGTCTCTGTGTGTGTAGTGTACTGTATTACATTTTTTGCATATATATATCACCAACTCCACAGTGTTTGATCAATGATAAGTTTATAACTGATTCATCATTTGGAATGTATCAATTAGTTTTCTATTATTTGACTTGAACTATACAATATGAATTGGTCTATTCTGAGAACTCAGGATATATACTAAAAGGAGGACATAAATTATTTCATTGATTTCTTCTTCTCCTTCTCCTTCTTCATCTTCCTCCTCCTCCTCCTCCCCCTCTTCTTCTATGATTTCTTCATCATCAGTTTTAGTAGGACCCAAGTCTTGTGAAGCTAGACACGATGACTAGGATCAAAGGTCATATCAAATATCCATCCAGAATAAGTGAGATGTGGGACTATATAAATTGAATAAATAAACCATACTTTGCTTAACCCAATTGGTTGGGTTAATCCAGTTGGGTCAGCTTACACAGTACATTAAGCCAAAATCTTAATAAACCACATTATCACCTCCACTTCCATCCTAAACTCCATTACTAATATTTGAGTAATATATATTTTAGACATCCATCCAGGTTTTATAGAACTTTTATCATTTATGCAAAATCTCAGCCATTTCCTGTCTGCCTTCTCATTATTGTTAATATCTTTTATTATATACAACACTTTAAAAGATACAATAGAATTAAATGTGACAATTGTGTGCAGTTATGATTACACTTGAAAGGCATCCCTAGTTACCTTCTTTGCTACTGCAGCAACTCATATCTCTGAAAAATTGTTCACTACAAAACCAACCACAACAATGGAACTGATGGCGTTAGACTCCTTTTGAAATTTCAGCTTAATTCTCAGAAAGGGGTTCATCTTTGGCAGTAGAGAAATGGTGACTGTTAAGAATGAGATTTTTGATATAATCAAAGAATGATATGTGGTCCAAATTCAGCATGGACATTATGCTTAACAGCAAGATGCCCAGTGAACATTTCATTATCTAATGTGGCTGGATGGCCTGCATACCAAGTTGCATTTTTATCTCCCAGGATCACAGTTAATTAACTGGAGAAAGAAAGGCAGGAGGTACCATCAAGAAAATGAGCTAACCATATGTTGATAGAATAAAAGCAGCATGTGCTCACAGCATGGTGATAGCCTCGGGATGGACTGCAATCCAATCAATGAAGTTGCCTCCAGCCCCTCACTGAAATTATATTATGCTACAGGGGACAGAGAGGAAAGGTGACTTGTAAAGCACATTTTTGATGATATTTGAAAGACAGTACTGGATTTTGATGGATAGTCATGACAAGGTTAAGTAAGGCGGCTGGGGACATCACTCAACTGTTTTTGAGAGTTTGAAGAAGTGAGCAGGTAATGACAGGCCTAGACAGAACCATTCTCATGAGTCTGAGTGTGGTCAGGAGTCTTCCCCCTAAATATGAATGTCAGTAAGTTGGGGCTTCATCTTTGTCCAATTATATGAAGCCTCCTATGGGATTGTTCATCAAGTTCTTGTGCTCATTTCATCTCTAAAATCATTGCTGCTGCTTTTAGGAAGTGTTGGTGAAAGCAGATTCCTAGGCTTAGTAGGGGAAATGGAGGGAGTGGAGAATCAGCAAGAAGGCTTCAAATGTTAGCGGGCTCACCTGAAGAAAGTCTTCCCTTCAGCAGGAGAAGATGGTTGTCAAGAGGCACAAAGATTTCAAACTATGGGACATTCTTTTGATAATAGTAGCAAAATCCACATGTCAGCATCACTTCATTCAGTAATCAGGAAAGAAAACCACTGGACTCCATTTGTATTGAAATCAAGTGTACTTTTACTAATTATAAATGAACAGTTGCAAAGCTAAGCTGAGTCTGGTCAATTAGGCACGAAAGCTAATAATATAATGTATAATTCATTCCCCTCCCCTTGGCATCCCCGTGCACAGTCCAATCATATTTCCCCCAAATGTCAGGTGTGAGATAATCTCCAAAGGCATCACCAGGATGGAATGCTGGACCATTGGCCTTGGCGGGAAACACCCCTCCTCCACATGCGCAGTAAAGTGGTCAGTTCAGCGTCTAGAAACTTCCTCCAGCACATAAATGATTCCTCTCCCAAATACCATGCCCCCCTCCCTGTTTCAATGGCAGCCGAAGCAGAGGCAAAGCAGAGGCTGACATCCGGCCCTCCTCCAGAAAAGGGTGGTCAGACCTGCAGAAACAAACAAACAGACGAACAACAAGACATGAAAGGGGAAAAGGGGAGAGGAAGAGAGAGAAAAACTTTAGGAGAATGGCTAAATCAGGGCTTGTCAGGATAAATTGAATAGAACTTGTGGAGTAGACGAGGGGCCCGAACATGGGACCCGTCAACCCATTCAGTGTGAGAGGGGGGGGGAAATGCTTCCAAGCCACCAGGTACTGGACATGGTTCCCGTGTTTACGAGAGTCCAAAATCTCGCGAACTTCAAAATGTTGCTCACCCTCAATCAAAACCAGAGCAGGTGGAGGTGGGACAGGCGGACGCAACAACAAAGTGCAGACCAGTTTCAGGAGGTTAACATGAAAAACAGGGTAAACCCGGTTGAGGTGTTTAGGCAGCTGTAGCTGGACAGAAACAGGGTTGATGACCTTGACAATGGGAAACGGGCCAACATACTTAGGCCTCAACTTCTTCGACTTTTGGGGAGTTTGAAGAAATCTGTTGGACAAATAGACTTGATCACCAACTTTGTAATCACATGGCTTAGTCCGCTTCTTATCAGCCTGTTTCTTATGAGCGCGATGCGCAGCATCCAAAGTTTGGAGAGCTAAAGGCCAAACATGTCGAAGGTGTCAACTCCACTCGGACAGTGAGGACACTTGGGGCTGCTCACGAGGAACCTCAGGAATGGGCACAAAATCCTGGCCAAACACTACACCGAAAGTGGTGAACCCAGTGCTGCTATGCACAGAATTATTATAAGCCACCTTCGCATGCAGCAACAAATCCACCCAATCATCTTGCTGGTAGTTGATGAAACAATGTAAATATTGTTCTAGTACAAAATTAGTCCTATCACAAGCCCCATTAGTCTGAGGGTGGTGGGCGGAGCTTAAGCCCTGGGCGAAGCCAATCCGCTTCAGAAATTCCTTCCAGAAAATGGAGGTGAATTGCACACCTCTGTCTGAAATGATGCGGTTGGGCACCCCATGTAAGCGGAAAATGTGGGAGATGAACATCTTAGCAAGAGCCTTAGCAGAAGGAATCCTGGAGCAAGGGATGAAATGGACCTGCTTGGAGAATAAGTTAGTAACAACCCAGATAATAGTGTGTCCCTGACTCTCAGGAAGTTCAACGATGAAATCCATAGAGATCTCCTTCCAAGGGGAGACAGGGCGAGCTACAGCTTGGAGCAATCCCTACAGTTTTCCCGGTGGGCGTTTAGCAGCAGCACAAATGGGACAACTGGCAACATATCGTTCAATGTCCTTTTTCAAAGAAGGCCACCAAAACTGTCTCTTGATGAGATGGAGTGTTTTAACGAAACCAAAATGCCCTGCCATTCGGGAATCATGAGCCAGCTGAAGAACAATGAGTCGAAGAGAACGTAAAGTTTTGCCCCAATCCAGGGCAACTCATCTCTCATAGTGCATTCATTTACGTGTTGCCGGAACCAATCATCATCAGGGAGGGCTTTCTTCAGGTTGAAAAGAAAGTCCTGAGACATCTCTACCTTAGAACGTGCTTGATTCCTAGTAACAACCGGAGCAGCAAGGCTTGTCGCGGGAATGACAGGCTGGACCACACTGAGTTTAGAGCAGTTGTATTGAGGAAGCCTGGATCAGCCATAAAAATTCCCCCCCCCCCCCGGAATGTATTTCAGGGTGAAATGCTGAGCCCAGCGCATCTGTTTAGGAGAAAGTTTTCTGGGAGTCCTCAAAGCTTCCCAATTCTTATGGTCAGTCCACACCTCGAATGGGTGTTTGGTGCCTTCCAGAAAATGCTTCTTTAAGAGTCTCAAAAAGAAATTCTTTCGTTAACAAATCTCCAGTAGGGGGCGTAGAAGGCAAGGGCTACGACCTTGTAGCAAATGCCTGAGATGTATTGCTAAGAAGACGTCTCCCCAATCTTGATTTCGGTGCCATTATAGAAAGGAAGCAAACAAAGTCTCTGCTCACGTTAGTTTCAAATAAAGTAATTTCAGTAAATTTTTAGAGGTTAATAAGAAAAAATCTTCAAGGGAGCTAATTAAATTGTGAGAAGTTATTCCTTTGATTCTGTGCCAGGAAGTTGGAGATATATCGTTATAGCAAATGCGGAAGCTAAAAAGTCTCCATTTTAAAAACAATTAAACAAAGGAGTTTTTTATAACATTGAAGCTGGTATTTTGATAGGAGTTTTTTTAAAACTCGGAGGTAATTTCGCAGAGGTCGATTTTGATGCCATTATATCTTTGCTTTAAGTAAAAAACAAAGGAAAACCCCGTTGGAATGTCTCTATATCAACAAAGAGTCTTTGAAAGCTTCAAGGGAGTGTTATTCCTTTGATTCTGTGCCAGGAAGCTGGACATATATCATTATAACAAATGTGGAAGCTATAAAATCGCCATTTTGAAAACAATTAAACAATGTTTTTATAACATTGAAGCTGGTATTTTTGATAGAGCAAACAAAAAAAAAGTTCTCAGGTTGGTCTCTGCTCGTGTTAATTTTCTATAGCCTAGTTTCAAAAGATTGTTCGGGGGGGGGTCACTTGCCTTGTACTGTAAAAAACAGCTGAGAAGATCTGACCGGAGTTAAATGACTCAGCCTTGGCAGAATCTCTTCCTCCGTTCACAGCCAAAAAAAACCCTGCAAACTTCAAAGAAGATTCTCACCGACTGAATCGACTGCTCTCTGCTTTTTTCTAGCCTGAAAAAAGAGATATCTAAGGTATTAAATAGATAACGAACCAGAACTCTGGAGGCAGCTCAGATAAGCTGCCGGCAGCGGCAGCCCCTCCCCGGAAGTCGGTGCCTTCCAGAAAATGGAGCCACGTGGCCAAAGCCCAATGAACAGCAAACACTTCTTTCTCCCAAATGGCCCAACGTCTCTCTGTGTCAGTTAGTTTGCGAGAGGTGTATGCACAGGGTTGTAAATTACCTTGACTATTGGCTTGAAGCAATACGGCCCCCACAGCCATGTCGCTGGCGTCAGCTTGAACCACAAAAGGCACATCCACGTCTGGGTGTTTGAGGACTGGTTCCTCTGCAAAAAGCCGCTTTAACTTCTCGAAGGCAGCTTGACATTCCATGGTCCAATCCAGCAGCTTGCTAGGCTTGGGTTTTGCCCCCACCTTTGGACTTCAGAAGGTTAGTTATGGGAAGAGCTAACTTAGCAAAAGAGGGGATGAATTGGCAATAGAAATTAGCAAAACCCAAAAAATTTTGCAATTACCTGCGTGTACGAGGGGCCTCCCACTCGGTGACTGCTTTCACTTTAGCGGGGTCCACCTCAACACCCTCATGGGAGATACGATAGCCCAGGTAGTCAACCTTCTCCTGATGGAATTCACACTTGGACAATTTGGCGTAAAGCTCAGCTGCCCGAAGTTTCTTCAGCACGGTACGAACCAGTTTTACGTGCTCCTCACATGTTTCCATGTAAATAAGGATATCATCTAAATATATGATAATGCCCTTGTAAAGATGGTCATGTAAAACCTCATTAATTAGCTTCATGAAGACTGCAGGCACCCCCTGTAGGCCAAATGGCATCACACGAAATTGGAAACAGCCAAGGGGACAGTTGAAAGCCATTTTCCATTCGTCTCCCTCTTTAATACGGACTCTATAATATGCTTTCCTTAAGTCCAACTTAGTGAAGATGCGACCCTTCCCCAATTGGGCCAGCATGTCCTTCATCAGTGGCAATGGGTAGAGGTTTTGAGATGATATCGCGTTCAAGTTTTTAAAATTAACACACAATCTAAGGGAGCCATCTTTCTTCTCTCTGAACAACACAGGAGGCGCTACCTTGGGTCTTGCTGGTTCAATGAACCCCCTCTCCAAATTCTTATCGATTAATTTTCTCATTTCCTCCATTTCCCTAGGGGACATTGAATATATTTGCGGCTTTGGAAGCTTCACCCCAGGTAAAATATCAATGGTGCAATCAGTGGGCCTGTGTGTGGGGGGGGTAGTTTTTCAGAAGATTTTTCACTAAAAACTCCTCTAAGATCCCAGTACTCTTTTGGTATTCTCTCCTGTCCCCTGGCTGCCAATGTAGGGCAAGTAGCAGCAGAATCTGTAGTCTCAACCTCCCATTCAGGGGGTATGTTTGTGCGAATATGTAACCAACCCTTTCTCCAGTTAATGTGAGGGTTCCGTTTACGAAGCCAGGGGAGTCCCAAAATAAGGGGCCGGTCCATGCCAGGTGCCACAATAAAAGTTATTAACTCCTGATGGGTCCCCATTTTCATCTCTATGGGCTCAGTAGAAAAATGAGCAGGGCCACCTCCTGCAATAGAACCATCAATTTGGCAAAAAACAATAGAGGTTTTCAAAGTCCTCAATTTTAAGCCAAGTTTCTCCACCATTTCAGGACTTATCATACAGTGAGAACAGCCAGAATCAAGGAGAGCTAAAAGTTTCTCAGTCATGCCAGAAGATGGCACCCTCATTTCAATTGGGATAAGCATGGGGCCCTTTCTGGAACTTACCCAGCGATGAGACTCCTCCTCATCCGATTTGTCAGACAAGCTGGGGCTCACGCCTCCCTCGTCCTCCGGCTGGAAATCCTGGGGAACATTTTCAGTGGCAAACGCAGCTTCCCTCTTCTTGCCCGGGGCCTTCATTGCTCTTCCCTCTCTCCGGGGGGGGGGGGGCGGACTGAGCCAATTTTACACGGCAATTTACGGTGCGATGGCCTTCCTTCCCACAGCGGAAACAAGTGAAAGGCTTGGCTTTGCCTGCGAAACCTCCTTTCCCCTCACTCCTGGGGCGGAGGGGGGGGGTTGGGGCTGCTGGGGGGGATTTTTCCACATCTCCCTCCTTTATGCATTGAAGCCTGGCTAAATCCAACTCAACGTCTGCCGCGTGTTCATACCAAGCAATTACACAGGAAGGCATCTGTTTATGCACTGTTGGTATATTTTTTCATTCAATCCCTCAGCAAACTGATCCAGCAAAGTCTCTTCCGACCACCCCCTCATATAAGCTGACAACTCTTGAAATTCCTGGACATAATCTGGCACAGATTTGTTTCCCTGCTTCAGAGCCATAAATTTCAGGTGCCCGCGTCTCTCGGTCAATGGGTCACAAACCTCCTTCTCATGGCTGCCGTAAAATCATTAAAATTCCTCAGGAGAGGGGAATTGCATTTGTATAGGCCGACCATCCATTCGGCTGCCTTCTTCTCTGAGGACATCAACATCATCCTCACTTTCATTTCATCTGTCTCTAAATCAGGTCCATAGATTTCCATATAATTCCAGACCTGAATTATAAAAAGCCATCCTTGGTTTAAACCATCCTTGGATGGTTTAACCCCATCCTTAGAATGTATGATACGAAGGGCCTGCTGGAGACTTCGGCAGCTTTAGGGGAGGAGGATGGGGGGGCCTATGGACACAGGAGTGGGCCAGAGCATTACGGTCCTAACTGGGAGGGGCAGATATGGCGGAGACTTTAGGGCGAGCCATTACCAGGGAAGGAGGGTTCGCTATGTTACAGAGATCCCTCCTTCCGGCCCTATTAGTCCCACTCTAAGGCCAGATGGCGCAAGTAGTCAGGGCCCTGGTCTCAGGCTGCTGTTGCTAAATGCCAGGTCTGTGGTTCACAAGGCTCCCCTGGTCTGGGACTTAATTTAGACGAGGGGGCAGACCTGGCATGTATTACTGAAACCTGGCTGGGCCCAGAGGGAGGAGTTCCCCTCATCGAGATGTGCCCAGAGGGTTTTCAGGTGCTTCATCAGCCGCAACCTCAGACAAGGGGTGGGGGAGTGGCCATTGTTATCCGAAGGTCTCTAGTTCCTCATAGGACCCCTGCTCCGGAGCTTGTCGGGTGTGAGACCTTGCTGGTGAAGTTGGACCCTGGAGGTCAAGTGGGCTTGCTGTTAATGTACCTGCCTTCCAACAGCATTGCAGCAGCTCTCCCCTCGCTCCTCGAGTCAGTAGCCAAGCTGGCGGTTGAGATCCCCAGGCTTATGGTTCTGGGGGGTTTTAACCTGCCTTCGCTCGGCAAGCACTCTGATGGAGCGCAGGAGTTCATGGCCTCCATGACAGCTATGGGCTTGACCCAAGTAATTCAGGATCTGACCCACTCAGCGGGTGACACGCTTGACCTCGTATTTCTCTCAGAGCAGTGGAGTTGTGACCTTGGTTTGTGGGGTATTGAGATCTTGCCCCTGTCATGGTCGGACCACTGCCTACTGAGGCTTGACTTTCGGAGGCCAATCCCCCACTGTAGGGAGGAGGAACCGATTAGGTGGTTCCACCCCAGGCGCCTTATGGACCCTTTGGGCTTTCAGATGGCACTTGGTGTTATACCTGATACTCTCGCCTGCAGTCCGGTTGGGGCCTTGGTCACTGCTTGGAACTCGGCGGCAGCAGAGGCTCTTAACCGGATTGTCCCTTTACGGCCTATCCGAGGCAGTGGATCCAGGAGGGCTCCTTGGTTTACTGAGGAACTCCGGGAGATGAAGCGCCAAAAGAGATGCCTAGAGCACCTCTGGAGATCCATTAAGTTCGAGTCAGACCGAGCACTGTTAAAATCCTGCATCAGAACTTATCTTCGGGCAATTCGGACTTCAAAAAATACATACATTGCGGCTCTGATTGCATCCGCTGAGTCGCGCCCAGCTGCCTTGTTCAGGATAGCCCGCTCCCTCCTGAAGGGGAGGGATGCAGGCAATCCTTTACAAAGTAGGGCTGAGGAGTTTGTCCAATTTCTCGCGGATAAAGTTGCTCGGCTTCGGGCAAACCTGGACTCTAATTGCGCAGAGCCAGCCGAGGTACCGGGGGAGGGTCTTGAACGACATCTTTGGATTGATTTTCAGTCTGTTACTCCTGAGGAAGTGGACAAGACCATCGGAGCAGTGAGTGCCTCCACATGTGTACTGGACCCGTGTCCCTCCTGGCTGATTGCGAACAGCAGGGAGGTGACACGGGGCTGGATCCAGGTGATAGTGACCGCCTCTCTCCAGGAAGGGTCCTTCCCCCCCTCTAAAGGTGGCGGTGGTGAGACCCCTACTGAAGAAGCCGTCCTTGGATCCAGCCATTTTAAATAACTACCGTCCAGTCTCCAACCTCCCCTTTGTTGGGAAGGTTGTTGAGAAAGTGGTGGCCTCTCAGCTCCGGCTCCGGTCCTTGGAGGAAACCGATTATCTAGACGCCTTTCAATCTGGTTTCAGGCCTGGCTACAGCACGGAAACTCCTTTGGTCGCACTGACCGATGATCTCTGGAGAGCCAGACACAGGGGCCATGCCTCCGTTCTGGTGCTCCTCGACCTCTCAGCGGCCTTCGATACCATTGACCATGGTATCCTTCTGCGGCAGTTGCGGGAGGTGAGAGTGGGAGGCACCATTCTTCGGTGGTTCTCCTCATACCTCTCGGACAGGTCGCAGTCGGTGTTGGTTGGAGGGCAGAGATCGACCCCTAGGCCCCTTAATTATGGGGTGCCTCAGGGGCCGGTCCTGCCCCCCTCCTGTTTAACATCTACATGAAGCCTCTGGGAGAGATCATCCGACGGCACGGGATAAAATACCACCAGTATGCGGACGATACTCAGTTGTATCTGTCCGCCCCGTGCCAGCTCAGTGAAGCGGTTGACATGATGTGTCAGTGCCTGGAGGATGTTAGGGTCTGGATGGGGGTGAACAAGCTGGCTCTCAATCCTGACAAGACCGAGTGGCTTGTGTTTTTCTCTCCCAAAAATTGGCCATGTATTCCATCTCTCAGGCTGGGGGGTGAAATTATACGCCCCTCAGACAGGGTTCGCAATTTGGGAGTCTTCCTGGATCCACAGCTGACTTTAGATCATCATTTGTCGGCTGTGACCAGGGGGGCATTTGCCCAGGTCCGCCTGGTGCACCAATTGCGTCCCTACCTGAACCGGGAGGCTCTCACAACAGTCACTCACGCCCTTGTGACCTCAAGACTGGACTACTGCAATGCGCTCTACATGGGGCAGCCCTTGAAGAGTGTTCGGAGACTTCAGCTTGTCCAGAATGCAGCCGCGTGAGCGATTGTGGGTGCGCCTCGGTACACCCACGTTACAGCTATCCTCCGCGAGCTGCACTGGCTGCCTATTGGTCTCCGGATACGCTTCAAGGTGCTAGTCATCACTTATAAAGCCCTACATGGTATTGGACCTGGGTACTTGAGAGACCGCCTTCTGCCAATCACCTCCCATAGACCCATTAGATCCCACAGATTAGGCCTCTTCCGAATTCCATCTGCCGGCCAATGCCAGCTGGAGGGCCTTCTCTGTGGCTGCTCTGGCCCTCTGGAATGATCTCCCCGTGGAGATTCAGACCCTCGCCACCCTTCAGGCTTTCCATAAATCCGTTAAGACCTGGCTGTTCCAGCAGGCCTGGGGCTGTTGAATTCCACCCCTACTCGAATTGGTTGTGTTTGTTGTGACTTTTTAAATTGTTTTGTATTGTTGTTTTGTTTCTGTTTTACTCTTTTGTATTTGTTCCCCTTCCCTCGTGGTTTGTCAGCCGCCCTGAGTCCCTTTGGGAATAAGGCGGCATACAAGTCGAATAAACCACTAAACCACCATCGAATTGCACCCAGAAACATACTGTTAACCAATACAGTTTGTGGAGAAGAAATGTGAAATACATTGATCAAGGAGCACACATAACTGTCAGCACCTCTGCATTTTGGACCAGCTGAAGCTTCCATATAGTGTTCAAGAGCAGCTCTATGTTGCAGTAATCCATTTGGGAGGTGACTAAATCCTGAGTGACTGAGCAGAATAGTGTTGCAATTATGTTAGGTAAGCTCCCCGTTGGGAGAGTGAGTATGTTCAGCGAAGCGTTGTGAGAGTTGTGTTGGGAAACACACAAACCAGCATACAGAGATACTGCAGTTTAAATAGGCTTTTACTTTCGTGGAAATAGAGGTATCAGAGTCCATCAAACAGTCCAAGTCATACACAGATAAGACAGTCAGTCATCAATGTCTTTCAGTTAAGGGATAATCCAAATAACATAGTCCATAATCATACAAACAGTCCGGTACTCAAAGTTTGCTAGCAGTTGCAAAACTTACAATAGATCACGGTACTTTCTAACAGCCAGCGTCCAAAACATTTAGATCAGATCAGCCCAGCATCTAACGAAACAGAGAGAGAATTAACAGTCGTTCTGGCTCCCTCTTATGGCCGATTGAGGAAAACAGCAACCAATCACATTTTACAGTATGCTTTAAAGAAACAGGTATAACATTGTTACATGGTTTATATATTGCCAACCCAACCATTAGATTATATTCCTAACAAATTATAATGCTGATAATTATCATTATTAACATCTGAGTGATAATCTGAACCACACAAGTTGTGGGACTAGAACAGGGCTGTCAAACTCGCAGTCCATGGGCCGGATGAATCATGTGCTGACCACGCCCTCACCCAGTTTAGTGAAGTGGGAAGTCCGAATACGTCACGTAACACTGCTGTGACGATGCAAGTTTGACACCCCTGGACTAGAGAAAGAGCTGCACAACTCAACCAGACCCTTTTCAACTTCCACATACAAAGAAAAGTGGCAATAGCCACATTCACTAAAGATTCAGTATTTTTGCACAAGCTGAGCTTCCTGTCTTGCATTGAAGTGTCTAACACACCTTCTCTCCCAAAGTGTGTGAATGAGCAAATGAATGAACGGATGAATATATTTTTGTACGTGCAACTTTAATTGATGCTGAAGGATAGTTGTTTTATAAATATTCAGAAAACTGTGTAATAAACTATTAATGAGTTATTGTGAAACACACATTTATGTAATGGTTATTTCAGTTTATATCCCACCTATCCAGTCAGAAACAACAACAAAAAAAGGAAATAGTATTAAGCAATAATACAGCTAAATGAATTCAGAATACAACCAAAACAGTTTGGTTAAAGCCAAAGATAATTAACTATTTTTGTGAAGGTGAAGTGGGTGAGTGGAATAGATGCCATAATGCATCTAGTGGCTATATAAATTCCTAGTGGCTATATAAATAATGTTCATTGTGCAGTATTGAAGGGAAGGGAAGGGAAGGGAAGGGAAGATTTCCACACCCTCTGCCAGATTCCCACAAGGAAACTCAATGGGGAAGCTAACAGAAAGTTGGGAGTCACTCCCTCTCCCACTGATTCTGATGATTCTCTTTCTCCCTTTAGATAAGGACATATCTCCAAAATAATGATCCAATGGGTCATGGGTTATCTTATAACTTATAGTTCTTTCAAAAGCATTCCAGAAATCTCTTTAACCTAATCATTCATTGTATACTTTCTCTTCCTCCTTGGTCCTTACACCAACTGAAGCTTCCAAGTTTTCTTCAAGGGCAACCTTTCTAATACTGCATGTAGGAGCATGGTAAGTTTGGAAGATATGAGGACCTTTAATTTATCCTTGATGTGCTACATCCAGGCACTTTCCAAAGAAAGAATTTCAGAATCATGATGGTTCTTGTGCATCCTATCCCAATAAGCCAACTTTGTGCTCCATCTGTGGATTTAGCTGCTCAGAGTTGTCACAAACCATGAGCTGGATGGAAAAAAAATACAATTAAGAATGAATTACAATTAAGCCGTGGAACAACTTGCCTTCAAAAGTTGTGGGTGCTGAAAGTTTTCAAGAACAGCTTGGACAGCTACTTGTCTGACATGGTATAGGGTTTTCTGCCTGAGCAAAGGGTTGGACTTGAAGATCTCCAAGGTCCCTTCCAGCTCTGTGATTCTGTTAATCCTGTCTACTTCACTCATCCTCACCAAGTAAAATAGCTTAACTCAAGAAGCAGTGTCTTCCATACTTTAGAAGCACCATGGAAGATGATCTCTCACATGCCTGACAAATGGACCTAGAAAATGAAACCAAATGAGGGTTTCTTCTAATAATCAAGCAGTCATTCAGATAATTAATGTCATTTAGAATATACAATATATCCAGATAACTATACTTTTGTTATGATCGAGTAGAGCAAGACTAAAGCTTCATATATCATGACAGCACAAACATTGAAAAGAAAAAGCATGGAATGCAATTATGAATAAGCCATGTTTGTACATTCTGTACAATGATCCATCCTACTGCATCTCTAGGAACACCAGGATTTCAGGTGCCTATGAAATATATTCTTACTTATCAAGATAAAATATAGTTGAATGTTTATTTATTTATTTATTTGTTAAATTTCTAGGCCGCCCAATCCCGGAGGGCTCCGGGCGGCTTACAGAGAAAGAAAAAAAGAAAAGCAAAATAAAAGAATAATTTAAAAATTCCCAACACGCATACATTTCTAATTGGGGCTGGACCTTTACAATAAGGTCAACAGCCCCAGGCCTGCCGGAACAGCCAGTTTTTAACAGCTTTTCTGAAGACCATGAGAGTGGGTAAGGTCCGGACCTCTGGGGGTAGCTGGTTCCACAGCTGGGATGGAATGTTGACGTTCTCCCAAATAACCCAACAGGCTACAATTTTCAACAAAGTATTTTTTTTCCCTCTCACATCCAAAATCTATGCAAATTCTTATGAAATCTGTATTTTCCCTAAGGTAATCAAACTGAACTAAAAGAATTTAGGGTGTTTTATTATTTCTCCAAAAGGTATCAAACACATTCATGAAATGAGGGAGGGGACACAACTACACTGAATTTTAAAAGATTCTGTGCTTTCCTGGGAAATGAGATGCTGTGCCTAAATTAAAGTAAAAATGTCAAATGAAACTGGATGAATCACTTCTGACAGTAAACACATCCTCTTCAACAATCACCTTCTTCCTTGAGCATTTACTATGTCTGAAGTCAATCTTGGGGCACACGATTGGTAAGGGTCTAGTAATAAATCATTTACATTTTCCTCATTCCCAATGCCCAGCTTGACTCAAAAAAGCCCTGCAGTTGGAAGAGCCTTCAAATGATACATCAACTCAATACATCAACTCAATTTAAGCCTTCAAATGATACATCAACTCAATTTAATTAACTGACAAACGCAGGAAAACGCTGCACAGGACCTCAGTCAAGATGCAGACTTTAGTTTACTTCTGTATAAGTATGCATCAGATCTGTGACATTATGTTATAGGTCAGCTGTGTGGAAGGCTGCCTTCTTAGTTTTAGAGACAAGCTTGTGGGGTATAGCTGTATTCGCATACAGGCTAAGTTGATTTGATTTAATTATTTATTGTTAAATAAATGCATGGGATGATTTATCAAGTCCAACTAAACTTTAATAGCTAGGTTATGGAAACAGAATACAGCAAGGTTTAGTCTACATTGTGAATAATGGGGTCCCATAACTGGAATATAATTTTAATAATATTTAGCTATTTCTCTGCTCCAAAAACCTAAAGGTTCACATATCATTAAAAGCCTCAGTGTTATTAATTTGCTAGTGTTAATAGCTGGGTTCATACACTGTATTAAGCCATCAGCTGCAACAGATGAATTCATATAATTGTATATAAAAGAATCAGACACACCACATTATGATTAGTACAGAGGTTCTCAAATTTCATGGTATATTGCCCACCCAAATTAATTTGTATGATTCATTCTATAGAACAAAACTGTCAGGTTGTGCTTTGACCAGTTTCTAATTTCATATAGGTAGGACTCAAAATCTGTAAGCTTGTCCAAGCACAGCAAAATAATATTTGGGCATTGATTCAGCTGCAAGTTCTCAGAACCAGGTTACTCCTTCAATGGTTTCTGCAGCGGTCTGAAGCAGCAGCTCCTACAATAACCCCAACCATGAGTCGTGATCTATGATTATTCTCACTATTTTAAGGATGGTTCTCCCTGTGCTTCTTTCTGAAAGATATTATGAGTCTTATATTGCATTCAGCCTGAGGGCATAGACCATGGCAATATGACAGCTGCAACCTTCTGCCACTGCAGAAGAATGTAGATACATGGACTCATGGCTGGGATATTCTAGATTGGGTGTTGGCAGCCCATGGCTCCAGAGCCGCATGCGGCTCTTTCGTCCCCCTGCTGTGGCTCCCTATCGGCTGAATCCACCACTGACTGGCCCCGCCCCTTGCCTTTCCTGCCCAGTCACTCCTCGTCTGTCCTGAGAAGGTCAGGGTGATGACAGGGGATGGAGCGGGAACAAAGTGCCCCTGTACTTGCCATATCTCACAGGTGCTTCTTCCACCCTTGTTGGTGCTGTGCGCATCTCGGTCGTTCAGGGAGATGCACGTCTTGCTCTCCACCCCAAAACACTGGTCCGGCCCAGCTGCAGCCAATGCTCTGCATTGTAATGGGCTCCAGAAGGAGGAAGAGGGAATGCCATCTCCCCCATTGTGAAGCGCACTAAATTTAATGTGCTGTGCAAGGCACTGCAAAAGCAGCGGGCAGGCTATGGAGTGGCAACAGCAGTGGCATCAGCCATAGCTGGCCTGGGCAAGTATCTTGGGGTAAAGAGCAAGTCGCACATCTCCCCAAGCTACCAAGGTACATGCAACACCAACAAGGGCTGGAAGAAGTGCCCACGAGAGTAGGTAAGTTGAGGGGTGTTTCACTCCCTCTCTGGAATATGAAGCAAGTCTCCATCCCCTGCCATCGTCCTTACCTTTTCAGGCCAGACAAGGAGTGACTTAGAGGGGAGGGTGAGGGGTATGGCCAGCCAATGGTAAGTTCAGCTGATAGGGAGCTACAGCAGGGGGATGAAAGAGCTTCATTTATCTGGGAACCTGAAATTATTCTTGATTTAAATCATATGGTTAAAAGCACCCAAAGAAGAAGAAAGAATAACATCAGCAAAAAAAAACCAACTCTCGTCTGTTTTTGGAAATGGTTCAAGCGGGATGTGAGAGACAGAAACAGAGAGATGAGAAAGAAAGAGAAAAAAATGATACACAGAGAGATGGGTGGGCGGAGCCTGACAGGGGAGTTGTTGTTTCTAACAGCTCTCGAATCTTGGCGGCGTTAAACTGTCTAAACAGCAATCCATCAAACTGTTTAGCAGTTTGTTTGCCTCTCCTTCGGGCTTAGAAGGGGGAGGTGAGAAGCTATGCTTGGGAAGCTCTCTAACTAATCCTCTCAGCCTAAAAATCTGGGAGGAAGGGGGGGCACCTCCGCGCCAAAATTTATTCTGCCTTTTGCTGCAGAACGAAGGCTCATACTCAGCACAAAGAATGATTTACTGTGGATTTCAAGTCGAGCTGAACCAATACCTGTGAACTTCTAATTGTATGTATAAATCCTTAACTCCATTTGTAAAGAATTCCTTCTGATAATTACTTGCTGAAAGATCTACAAAATGGTGCCGGTAGGAGGGGCGAGACTCTGATAGCATTCTTACGAAGCCTAGAAGTGATTTATTATCAAACTAAATAGCAACTGCTGTATAATTGGTTTGCCTGGACTTTTTAATTGACTAAAGAAGATTAAACCTGAGATGGCTTCTAAGCAAAAATTTCCCCCTCCTCCCCCCACGTCTAAAAGTGCCGGGAGCTCACCAGCACCCTCTACTAAATTACAGTCATTACTTCCTCCTACTTCTGCAGGGGAGCCTGTGACAAGAGAAATCTTGCAGAAAGAATTAATTGATGCCTTAAAAAATCATGCTGATACGATGAAAGTAAAAATTAAGGAAGAGATATCTGCTGCTAACAAACAAATATCCAAAGACCTTATGACATGTAATCAAGCAATTAAAGAGGATTTCCTGATGGCTTTTAATTCCCTATCAGGCTACGCATTTGGACTTGAAGAAAGGCTAGAAGATCTTAATGACTCTAATATGAACTTGGTAATGAAGATGGATGCAGTTCAGCAAAAGGTCAGCGATGCAGAAAATGAAATCATAATGTTACAGTATAGACAAATGGAATTTGCCTTAAGGATAAGGGGCCTCCTGGAGAAAACGAAAGAAAACCTGAAACAGATTCTCTCTGAAGCTTTTGACCTGATGATGGGAAGGCCAGGAGGGAATTTTGACTGGCAAATCGAAAAGGTTTATCACGTTAACTCCTGGCTTGCAAGACAAAAGCAACTACCAAGAGATATTGTGGTGTATTTTGCTACTAGAGATATGAGGAATATGATATTACAGGAGTCTTACAAAACTAAGCTTCAAATTGGGGATCAGGAGGTGACTGTATTGAAGGAGATACCACCTAAAATGTTGAGATCTAGGAAAGACTATGCCTTTTTAGTTGAAGAGCTTAAAAATCGCCAGATACAGTTTAGATGGATCGCGCCAGCCGGTATCGCATTCAGTTATCTTGGACAAAGATATTGTCTCAATTCAGTATGGAAGGCCCAAGATTTCTACAGCAACATATTTATTTGCAATGGAAATAAATCTGGTAGATGGCTAGCATATCTGATTAGGAAAAAACAGAAGTCTCGTAATATATCGAAGTTACATTTTAAAGGGTAGGAAGTGTACCAACAGGAGGAGATTCAAAGGGTCTTTCGTGAATTCTTTATAGGATTGTACACGAATGATAAAATCCAAAGCTTAGATATAGATAGATACCTGGATAAAGAAAAAATACCCATAGTTAAAGATGAGCAGATGGAAAGACTGAATCAACCAATAACCTCGGGGGAAATTCTTCAGGTAATTAAACAGCTAAAAGCAGGGAAAGCACCGGGTACAGATGGCTTGATAGCGGCTTACTACAAAAATTTGCAATTAGAAATGGTAGAACAGCTTAAGGAATTATTTAATAAGATCCAAGTGGAAGGGAAGGTTCCCCCATCTTGGAAGACAGCTTTTATATCTTTGATACCCAAAGAAGATCAAGATCTTACTCAACCAAAAAATTATAGACCCATATCATTACTTAATATAGTATTTCACTAAAATACTAGCGAATAAGTTAATGTTGGTTATTCAGCAATTGATTCATAATGATCAAACAGGTTTTATTCAAGGGAGATAAATGAGTACTAACGTAAGATTAATTCTCAATACATTAGAATACCTGGGGAAGAATAACCAAATCCCTGCTGCGCTTATATTTTTAGATGCTGAAAAAGCCTTTGATTGAGTGAATTGGCAATTCCTGATGAAAATATTGCAAAAAATGCAAATAGGAGAGCACTTTCTAAAATCAATTAAAGCAATATATCAGGAACGAACAGCCCAAATCATAATTAATGGGAGTCTAACCGATTCATTTAATATTGAGAGAGGTACAAGGCAGGGTTGTCCCTTATCCCCACTATTGTTTATCATAACCTTGGAACTACTCTTGAATAAAATACAGGGTTCTGGGACCTACAGGGAATCAGGATTAGACAGCAAGAATATAGAGTACGTGCTTTTGCGGATGACTTGGTTATAACAGTTACCCAACCACAGGAATCTAATAAGGTATTAATGAATATGATTAATCAATATGGTCAAGTGTCAAGATTTAAAATAAACTTAGGGAAAACAAAAATACTAGCTATAAATATGAATACTAAACAAAGGGAAGAACTAGAAGGAATGACAGGATGTGAAATAGTTAAAAAGGTCAAATATTTAGGAGTTTATATCTCAACCTCAAACGGGAAGTTATATAAGTATAATTATGAAGCACTATGGCATAGTATACAGACAGATGAAAAAATGGGAAAAATTACAGTTATCTTTGCTGGGAAGAATAGCAGCAGTGAAAATGAACATTTTACCTAAATTTTTATTTCTTTTTCAAACATTACCAATACTTTAAAAAGATGCAAGCCTGCTAGAATGGCAGAAGGGTATTAATAAATTTGTATGGGTAGGGAAGAAGCCGAGAGTAAAGCTAAAAATAATGCAAGATGTGCGTTAAAAAGGAGGCTTGAAATTACCCAATTTAAAACTATATTATGATGCAGTAGTTCTGTCTATAATTAGTGACTGGATTAACTTAACAGATGATAGAATACTTAATATTCAAGGGCATGATTTGGTATATGGTTGGCATGCTTATTTGTTATACAACAAAAAGGTGGATAAGAATTTTAGAAGTCATATTTTAAGGAATGCTCTACTGCGGATTTGGAAAAAATATCAATACAAATTAAATGATAAGATACCTATGTGGGCTATTCCCAGACATGCAATAGAAAATATGAATATAGTACAAAAACAGGCTGTAACTACTTACAGACAGCTTCTTACTGCAGAAAGTGGTGTACTACAACTGAAATCCTTGGATATACTAAAAAAGGAAAAGGTAATTCAAACATGGTTTCAGTATGGGCAGTTACAGGCTAGATGGAAAATAGATCAAAAAACTGGCTTTATGCAAGTTGAGAATAATTTTCTTAAACAAATTAGAGATCAAAGTCCAATGCACATAAAGAGATTATATAATGTACTAATAGAAATTGACTCAGAAACAGCACTAGTTAAAGACTGTATGATTAAATGGGCTCAAAATATTGAAGAACCAATAATGCTGGATACATGGGAAGAGAGATGAGACAGACAGACACACACACACACACACATACACAGAGAGAGAGAGACAGACAGAGAGAGAGAGAGAGACAGAGAGAGACAGAGACAGAGAGAGACAGAGACAGAGAGAGCTGTTTCCCACCGAAAAGGAAACACCGGGAGCCACAAAACCTGAATAGGCGTGGCTGGGGGTCATGTGACTGGGTGGGAGTGAGTGATGTCCAGTTGGCCATACCCACCCAGGTTTTGTGGCTCCTGGTGTTTTCTTTTCTGTGGGAAATGGGTCCAAATGTCTCTTTGAGAGTTTAAGGTTGCAGACCCCTGATAACTAGTCCACTTGTAATTTGAGCTACTTGGAAGCTGATGGTGAAAGTCTTTGAGCTCAAAAGTGACCAGAAAACCAGCAGAATCATGAAATTTTACTTATTTTTTTAAAAGAAGTACAGAGAAAATTAGAAAATAAAAATAATTATTTATTTATTAAATTTCTTTATTATCAGTATATGCCACTGTTGTGGCAACTCTGGGTGGCTTAAAAATGATTTAAAAAGTAAACAAAATAATACAAAATTGATCAAAATTAAGTTTAAATAAGAAACTAAGAAACTAAGAACTAAGAGGACAGGTAACAAAAGGGTAAGTATCTCCTCTCTACCCAGTCATCTACCCTCAGCATAAAGCATCCCAGTTGGGACTTCAGATTAACCAGATTGTAATGTTCTTCCAGAAGGCCAGAAGTGTGGGGGCTGATCTCATGTAGTGGCCAGAGCAGAAAAGTCTCTTCCGCTGAACCCAACCAGCTGAAATTCTATGGCAAACGAGATCTAAAATAGGCCTCTTAGCAATAGCACTTAGACAGGGATGATGAACCTTTTAGACACCGAGTGCCCAAACTGCGTGCGTTCATGCCCAAACTGAAAGGTGTGTGTGCGCAAGTGAATGCATGCGTGCCAGATGTGGTATTCTGCTGGCTCGCCCCAGTTCAGGTGAAACGGTAGTGATGGTAGCAGGAGGCTCCACCTATCTGCCCAGATGTCATCATGGATGCTCTGCACATGCGCAGAAGGTTCCTCAAATGCACAGGAGTGCCGCATGCGAGCTCCCAGTTCTGTAGCAAAGGTAAGAGGATTTCATGCCTGGTGCATGCACAGACATGTGCACATGTGCAGCAGACACCTGAAGACCAGCTGGCTGGTGGGAGGCAGGGCACCCCAACACCGGCAGTGCAGCAAGATCTTTTTCTTTTGTGAACTTCTGAATCTTTGTTTGCAGGGAAACATGCTCACGAAAGAAACCACAGAGATCTGACCTAAGGCGACGGCACCATCAAAGAGGGCTCTGTGTGCCACCTCTGGAACATGTGCCATCATGGATTTAGACTTACATACCTCTTCACAGTGCTTTACAGCCCTCTCTAAGAGGTTCACAATGTCAGCGTAATTGCCCCCAACAATCTGAGTCCTCATTTTACCAACCTCAGAAAGATGGAAGGCTGAGTCAATCTTGAATTGGTCAAGATCAAACTCCTGGCTGTGGGCAGAATTAGCCTGCAATACTGCATTCTTACCGCTGTACCACCTTGGCTTTCACTGAAATAAGTGGGACAGGCTGATCCCATTGAGGTGAGATAGTTTCTCAGATAATTAAAGAAAACCATCTGCTGAGCCAGGAATGTGTAACTTATGCAGCAAGAGTATGCTATTGCAATAGGCAGCCATGATCTAAAAGGTACTACAACTAATGACAGATGTGAAGGCTGGTCTTTCCTCTGTAAAGTAGTTAATAAACTGCTCAAGTTAGCCTGCAATAACGTAACTGCTTTAGTTAAGAAAGGAACACATGGGCAGATACAGCAGAGAAAAGTACAATTTGGAAGCAGAGCAGAGGCAAGTTCTCTGGGATTGCTCTTTGTATCAATTGAGGATTAATATAGAATTACACCATCCATTGCTTCCTTCCAAAAACAATTGCTTGCCTGCTCTAATGACGGATCAATCAGTTAATGTGAATAAGCCCTAATTCAACATAATGGGGTCTGTACCTCCATTTGAATTTTTGCAAACTTACTTTATTTATTTATTTATTTATTTATTTATTTATTTATTTATTTATTTATTTATTTATTTATTTATTTATTTTTCTGTCAAATGACTCTGAGCAGCTTACAACAATATAAAACACAATGCAAAATGATCAGAACATTAAAAACATTCAGCATGAAGTATTAAAACATTAAATTGACTAGATATAAATCTATATTTCTTGTACTGCTAAATGTAACCCTTTAGGTTATTAGTGCTATTGTAAATGTTTTTTTATGTATGTGTGTGTGAGAGATCAAGACTGATTTTATGGTTTTAGATTTATCGTGGATTTTCAGATTTTTTTTATACCATGCAAGCCAGTGAGAGTCAAATTGATTGCAGGGGGATATAAATGCAATAAATAAATACATAAATATTTAAAAGTGGGATGAATAATGCATGTCACTACAGTAATTCTCCTGACAACACTGTGCGACAGTTCATGATATTCTCTTTTGTAAATGGTCTGGAAGAGTATGGAGATTAGCTCGAAGAAAATTATTTATTTGTTTACTTACTTATTAATCCAATTTATATGGCCACCCATCTATCCAGGAAAATCTGGATGCAGTAAGAAAATAAAAACAAAAAAAAATCATTAAAACTAAAACCAACTAAAGCTGCATCAAGGCTCAATAAAAACATAAAACTATTGGACAGCTATACCCCATAATAATAACCAATCCCTAGGGGAATAGGCACTCTTCCCCCCCCAACTATAGATCACATAGTGATTGGCCTGAGTTAAGAGCACTTGACCTTCATCATATATTAAGCCCTCAGTTATCTAGATCAGATCCATAGTGGCAAGGAACCCCCAAGCTATCTCTAATTCTGGGCCAAAGGAAGTAGATTGAAGTCTTTCAGCACCATAAATGTGGAGAACTCTACTGCCAGTTCAGCCACAGTCTAAAGCAACAATTCCATCTGATCTCTTTGACCAATACAAACTTTATTTTAAAAGGTTATTATCTGCAGTGCCTAAAATGGCTTTTAAAAAACAAACCTGGGTTCATGCAACACATAAAACTGACCCCAAACAAAACAACTACAGACAACAATACAAAAATTCAAATACATAATGGCTACAGAAGGTATCAAATCGACAGCTGCTAAAACACAGCCAGGAGATCGGCTCCTTCACACATTCCAGGCCCCATATCTTTAGGGCCAGGTGGGTGAGAGACATCCTAATTTCTAAAGGGAGACTTAGCCTAAAGTGACCAGATTTTCAAATTGGTAAAGAGGGACACCTTTGACCCGGGGGGGGGGGGGCTTGATTAAAAATTTTATACGAAGCAACAAAAATTTTCATACAACGCAAAAATAGTATTGTAATATTTTTTTTGTTTCAACATAACTACAATTTACAAATATAAATTGTAACTGTTGCCAAACATCAAAATTTTGATCACGTGACCATGAGGATGCTGCAACGGTCGCTAATTGTGAAAATGGTCGCTAAGTGTGAAAAATGGTCATCAGTCACTTTTTTCAATGTCATTGTAACTTTGGTCACTATACCACCTTTCTTGCCACAGTTCTTAAGTGAATAACTGCAGCTGGTATTTTGTATTTTGGATAGAATCTTTTTTAAAATAGTCTAAGACAATTTTAATAGTCTAAGACACTTAGCGACCATTTTCACACTTAGCGACCGTTGCAGCATCCTCATGGTCACGCGATCAAAATTTTGATGTTTGGCAACAGATTCATATTTATGATGATTTCAGTGTCCTGGGGTCATATAATCACCTTTTGACAAAGTCAAATGGGGAAACCAGATTCACTTATGTTACTAACTTATCAGCTGCAGTTATTCACTTAAGAACTGTGGCAAGAAAGGTGGTATAATGGGCTTAGTGACCAAAGTTACAATGGCATTGAAAAAAGTGACTGATGACCATTTTTCACACTTAGCGACCATTTTCACACTTAACGACCATTGCAGCATCCTCATGGTCACGTGATCAAAATTTTGATGTTTGGCAACAGTTACAATTTATATTTGTAAATTGTAGTTATGTTGAAATAAAAAAAATATTACAATACTATTTTTGCGTTGTATGAAAATTTTTGTTGCTTCGTATAAAATTTTTAATCAAGCCCCCACCCCCAGTCAAAGGTGTCCCTCTTTACTGAAAATCTGGTCACCTTGCTTTTTAGGATGCTATCTAGATTTGCCATAGCTTTCCTCCCCAGGAGCAAGCGTCTTTTAATTTCTTGGAATTGGGTATGTCTAGTTTAATGAAAAGAAGGACCGAGGTATTGTATTGTGGTTGCTGCAATTAATATACTTAATAACTCCATTTTTATTCTTTATTTTTTAATAATAATTTTCATAACAGTTGCTCCTGTTTTTGTAATTACTGTTTTATATTATTACTTGAGAGACCGCCTCCTGCCAATTACCTCCCTGCGACCTATAAGATCACATAGATTGGGCCTCCTCCGAATACCATCCGCCAGTCAGTGCCGACTGGCAACTACACGGAGGAGGGCCTTTTCAGTAGCAGCTCCGACCCTTTGGAACTATCTCCCCGTGGAGATTCGTACCCTCACCACCGTCCAGACCTTCCGCACAGCCCTCAAGATCTGGCTATCCCGTCAGGCCTGGGGATAAGATCACAATCTGTCCCCACCCGAATGAAGAATGAATGTTGTGTACTATTTTACTCTTATGTATTGTTTTATGTTTATTGTTTATACCCCCCCCTCCCTATTTTATGTAAGCCGCCCTGAGTCCCCGCAGGGAAAAGGGCGGCCTATAAATATTAATAAAATATCTAAATATCTAAATTATTTTAGTGGATTGTTGTCACCCCTGAGAGTCATTTCTATTGAGATGTACACATTTGAACAATAAATGTATTTATTTTCATATTTAAGGAAAGGCATCATCTATAAACTAAGCAAAGGTGTAGCTTCCAAGATGTGCCCTTGGGATCTTTAAGTTGGTGGGAATCTACTCAGAGATTAATTGAGGAAAGCTTAATAACAGGGAGTTCTTAACTTAAATCCACACAGAATAAAACTATTTTAATAAATCCTATGCACAATAAATAAAATATTATTTTAAAATACATTAAAAAATAAAAGAAAAAACCCACTTACCAGCAGGCTTGCACTCCAAGTAAACCCAGAATGATGTAGATGTTAATACAAAGAACTGAGCAAATTGAAATGGTGAAATTAGTCAGGGAAAAATGCCACCATTTTTCGGAGCAGTCCTCCAACCTCCATGCCCCTCCCCTCCAGAAAATCCAGGAAGTAACCTCTCTAGCCATTTCCTGCCGCTCTATGGTACTAGATCATTTTTTTCTTATAAAATGAGGTAAAAAAGGGGTGTGGGGGGGGAGGTCCATTTTGTTGCTTTAACGTTTTAATATCTTCAATGAAAGTACTGAGACAGAGAGAGGGATTAGTCAGGGTGTCTTTTGTCTTGCCCTGGTTAGGATTTGTTAAGCAAATCCAATGGCTTTCAACATGAAGCCAGAAAATTGGGACTTTTTTAAAACGCAGTGGGAAATGGGAAAAATTGTTATAAAGCATGATTGTCACGCTGAAATCGGGACGTCTGGTCACCTTAACTTAGCCAAAACTGGCACTACAGAACAAAATGTAGGCCTCCAAGCCAGTGGTGGGATTCAAAAATTTTTACTATTGGTTCTGTGGGCATGGCTTTATGAGCATGGTGTGGCTTTGTGACCATGGCAGGGAAGGATACTGCAAAATTCCCATTCCCTCCACACCCCACTAACCTGCTTTCCCACCCTGTTCTCCTGTTCAGGGCAGCAAAAGAAGATTGGCTGGGAGGCAGAGGGGGCGGGACCAGACTATTTGCCAGTTCTCCGAAATACTCAAAATTTCCACTACCGGTTCTCCAGAACCTGTCAGAACTGGCTGCATACCACCTCTACTCCAGGCCACCAACAATCAGTATTCTTTGGGCAATGGGACCCAGAGCATACTCACCCTTGATTGGATAGGACTGGTAGAAAAACTAGGAAAACACAGTTCCTCAGGTAATTCTGTTCCAAGCCATAAAGGGCTTCAAAAGTGATAAATAATACCTTGAATTGCACCGGGAAGTACATCAGCAGCTAATGCATCACAAAGTAGTGGTGTTACATGTGTCAAGTAGCCGGTGCTATTGACCCATGATGCCACATTCTGCACCAGTTGATGCTTCCAAATGCTTTTCAAGGGCAACTCCATGTAGAGTGCAATCTTACCTCTATACATGAGGCCATCCAGGGCAATATATATAGTTCTCTACTTTTTCTCCACCCAGAATCCATCATCTCTGCTTCCAATTCAGTGCATTTGTTCGACCACCACATGAACTTTCTGGAAATAAAAAGGCAAGCCTGAAAGAGCTCTTGCAAAACTGGAGAAATAATTACAAACCATTTAAAAATACCATACTTCATTGGTGTAGGCTGCAGGCAAGTTTCATTTTATATTAACACCTGACTGTGTTGTGGGACCAAAAAAAAAAAAAAAGCATGGAGTTAAGAGGCATCTCAGTTTGTTAAAAATGAAGAAAAGAACCTGATGGTGAAAAGCACGACACAAGCAAAGGAACATCCAACGATACCTCCCTCCTCATGTACAAAGACAGAGAGTCTCAGAAAGGAGCTATTAAAGGACATCTAGCAAGAACAGTATCAGCCTGGATACCTGTGGACAGCAAGAAGAACAAAGGTGTGAACAGAATACATGGAGGCTTTCAGAGTGTTAATCACACTCCTGGAGCTATTATCCTATGTAAAACACACATTTAAAAAAGAAAGAAAAAAATGGAGAGAAATGTAATGCAGCTTACAGTAATACATGCAAAGCTTCGGATACCATCAGTGTTATCTCTTCAGTGAGCTAAAAAAAAATCAAACAGCACAGCATTGGCCTATTTAGACAAAAGGCAGGTACGTTTTTGCACTGCGAATGGTTTCATTTTCCCCCCTGGATAAGAAAAGCTGGGTTTGATGGGATAAAAGAGGACATTGCAAAATGGAGGGAAGTTAAGCAAGATTAAACCCTTTCCTCCTTTCCATAAACTAAGAGGCTGTTCTATTTTTCTATTTTAGTCTTTAGACTTCTTTTAGATTATATTTTGGTATTTTTCTATGTACTTTATTTATGTATTCATTCACTAATTCAACTTATCTAGTGCAGGACCCAAAGCAAATAATCAAGGATCACTGCAGTGTTTATTAGACAGTAGGTACTGGTGACCTCCAAAAGAATAATGGCAGACAAAGAGATGCATTCCTACTTATGCCCTTCAGGAAGGAGGAGGGAATAATTCATAAGAAATAACAAAATAGGTCTCAGGTTACTTCCTGTCCTTCTGTTATCTGCAGAGAACAATGGTCTTCATTAGAACAAGCATTTGCATCTTGAGATTCAAGGGTTGCAATGGGAATGTTTCAATAAAAACTTACAACGAGACACTGTGGGTTAGATATTGCATTGGTACATTCTTTTTGTCCTAAAATGTTCCACTTATCTGAAAATGGATTTTGTCACAATAGCCACTCATTTCACATAGGTGACTTTGGGTGGCTCAAAGCAATTAAAAAAACAATAAAATACAACAAACAGATGACCATATTAAAACCACTATTAAAACATACTTCAACATAAGCATAATTGCTGACAGAGATGACTACAGCAATACATGCCTTTTTAGCATTGCTGTTGAAAACGCCACCGCCAGGCACAGGTGCTGAACCATATCTTCAGAGTTCAGTGTCTTCAGAGACAGGACCCATAGCATGTCTCTCTTGCTGGAAATGATCAGACAGATACTGTGTTTTCCCAAAAATAAGACCAGGTCTTATATTAATTTTTGCTCCAAAAAACACTAGAGTTAAGTCTTGTTTTCTGGAAAAATATGGTACTAAAATATGTCCATCTGGCTGACGATCTTAACTGGGGCTTATTTGAGGGGGTGGGGTAGGGCTTATATTATAAGCATCCTGAAAAATTATGCTAGGGCTTATTTTCCAGTCGGGTCTTATTTTCAGGGAAACATGGTAGCTGTAATTGGAATTGGAAAGGGAAAGAGACAGAGAGAGGGATGGTTCTTTAACATCTTGGTCTTATTACATCTAGTATTGTACTTTGAAGATCACTGGTAGCAAATAGAGTTCAAGAAGCAGAGGTATAATGTGTATTGCTTGAGGAATGCATGTATCCACCCATGCTACCACATTTTGCACAAGCTGCAGCTTCTGAATGCTTTTCAAGAGCAGCATTACTGTAATCCACAGTTTCTTGACCTATTCTCTGAACTGGGTAGTGGTAAGTGATAGCATGGCCATATATTTGCATGCAATAGTTTAAGGTTGGTTCTTATGGCCATTATAAGTCTAGGGAAGCAGGATGCACAATTATTATAGTATAATGCACTCCAGGGCAGATCAAAAGAGCTCTCTTTTGCAAATTAAAAGCAGTCTTCCAATGCGCACTCTAAAATTGTGCTAATGAATAAAAAATGCTTTCAGTTCAAATGAGTGAAACTTAATTGCTTTTGCAAAAGCTTGATCTATGCCAAAACTAAACCAAGCCATTTTTTAAATACAATCTTCTCATTCACTTCCTGAGACACTTCAGCTCTACCATTGATCTATTTAGTCATTCAGTAGAATCAGGTGGCATTGTTAATTTAAAAAAAAATACTGTGAAGGAATGTAGAGTTGATTGAGAGAAAGAGGTCTCTCAGTCTTTAAGGAACAGATATCTGAGTCTTGAGAAAGTAGAAAGGGTAAGAAAGAAATTCATGACAATTCTGCTTTGATTGTATTAGGTGTAAGTTGGAATTGTGAGGGTTTGACAAGCTTTCAAAATTTTATTATAATACACTAACCTCATTGAATTCCAAGATTCCTAGCGACTTCGATTTTCTGACCTTGCTTATCTTGCTTATCAAAGCCTCTTAAAACCCAATTCTACTTAAATTTTATGCCCCAAAGTCCATTTAGTGCCCTGAAGCCCATTGCCTTAAAAAGATGGAACAAAATAGCGTAGTCCTCGACATATGAACATAATTGAGCCCAGCATTTGGTTGTTAAGTGAGACATTTGTTAAGTGAATTTTGCCCCATTTTATGACCATTCTTCCCTCAGTTGTTAAGTGAATCACTGCAGTTGATAAGTTAGTAACCCAGTTATTCAGTGAATCTGGCTTCCCCATTAACTTTGCTTGTCAGAAGGTCACAAAATGTGATCCCATGATCTTGGGACACAGCAATCATCATAAATATGAACCAGTTGCCAAGCATCTGAATTTTGGATTATGATTCAGATTCATGGACATGCTGGAAAGGTTGAAACTAAGAAAAATGGTCATAAGTCACTTTTTTCAGTGCTGCTGTAATTTTTAACGGTCACTAAATGGAGTGTTGTAAATCAAGGACTATCTGTATCCTACAACTTCCACCCTCTGACTGATGCTGACACCCAAAGACGTGTTTGCATATGTGTGTGAACGTGTGTTGTATAGATAAAAGAAAGGATTTTGTACACCACTCAGAATCCGTGGAGTGAGACATTTTATAAAGTATATATTCTGCGCGCGCACACACACACACACACACACACACACACATTGATTCCTGTGTTCTGTATAAATATGAGTTATTTCTTGTTTGCAATAAAGCAGCTTATCTATTCATATCAAGACTGTAAAGCTTCTGCTATTAGCTGGTTACTGAATGTGGATTTGAGAGAAATTTATTACTGTGCCAGTGAGAAATCTAACACTGCCCTATTTTTTTTTTTATTAAAGGAGAGGCAAAGTCATCCTCAATCATATTCTGAAAAGCTTCATCTATGCCTCTTTCATCCTCTCCAGTTAGGATTAAACACTTCAGCCAGAGTGCTATAACTGTGACAGATACAATTAAAGAAACATAAGTTAAAATAGTATCAGGGAATTATCACAAAGCATTATACTTCATTCAGAGTTCATATTATCAGCTGCGGTAGTGTTTGGTCTTTTCCTTAAATTTGGTAATGATGTAAACAGACCAGTGGTGAAATCCATTTTTTTTCCTATTGGTTCTGTGGGCGTGACTTGGTGGTCATGTGACTGGGTGGGTGTGGCTATGTAGTCATGTGACTGGGGGGTCAAAAGACATAAACTCACTTTAACAATGTCCTGCTGGAACAGAGGGTTGGACTACATGACCTCCAGGTCTCTTCCAGCCCTGGATTGCTGTGCTCTTTCAAGGTAACTTCTGAACCTATGTCTAGTGCCACATTTGTGGTCCTTCCTCCCTCTCCTTTTTCTCTTTCTTTCTTTCTTTTTCTTTTTTTCTTTCTTTCTCCCTTTCCTCCTTTTTTCTCCCATCCCTCTTTCTTTCTTCTTTCTTTCTTTCTTTCTTTCTTTCTGTTTCTTTCTTTCTTTCTTTCTTTCTTTCTTTCTTTCTTTCTTTCTTTCTTTCTTTCTCTTTCTTTCTTTTGCACCATCCCCCTTCCCCTGTTTTTGGCCTTGCAGGCCTCAAGAAAGCCTCCTGGGAGCAAAAACGGACCCCAAACTTTTTTTTACTATGTTAAGCATTTTTTTTTACTACTAGTTCAAGCAAACCAATCTGAACTTCACCCCTAAAACAGATCACTGCCTTCTCAGGCTTCCTATTTCATTTTCAAGTGATTTATTTCATCAGGATATTCTTCCTATTTTTTAGCAGAAATATTGTCATTCTCTTAAGCAACAACAAAGCAAATTGAATTATCATTTTCGTGTCAGCCTTTCAAGTATTTAAAGATCATGAAATCACAGAACTGGAAAGGTGTCAGGCCTGCATTTATATTCCTTTTAGAATTTTGGCCTGCCACACTTTCTCTTATTTCATTAGAAGGAGTAAGATTTTGGAATGTATTGTTTTTCATTCTTTGCTAGAAGTCAAGGTCATCCTTTGTCTCCGCACTTTCACACCTGACTGGAAGGATCTGGGCATGGACGCCAGCGTGGAAGGAGACGATTGGACCATGTGTTGGACTGTGGGTGTGGGGACAAGATCATGAACTTTTAACTGGGTGGGATTCTGATGTAACTTCCAGAGTTGGATTTCCCACAGCTATGTGCCAACATGCCTGCTTTATTAAATTGGAACTTTAAGCATAGTTTTGCCTTCGATTCTGATTTGATTCTACATGGTATTTGGAACGCTGACAAAAGGGCTATTGAGGCTGTGAAGATCAAAGTACCATTTAGTGCAAGAAACCACCCTAAAAAAAATAGGATTGCCCAGCGCTAACCTGAACATATCCAGTGAAGGGCACTCATTTACTCTCAGAATTCCATTGTCAAACTACTCTTATTATAAAGCAGTTTTCCCTAACAGTTCAACCAGAATGTCTTGTCAATTAAATCCATTATTTGGCACTCTGGGATGATAAAGTTGTCTGAACCAGTTATGTGTGACATCTCTTTAGTTATTTGAAGAGTGCTAACATTATCTCCTTCAGGTTTCCCAAAAATCTCTCATTTTTTTCCTTCACTTCACTTTTAGTTCTCCAATTATCCTATTTTTTTTCTTTTTTGCCCTTTTCTTGATTTTAATCATTTAAGTGGATGATAGTGTGCTTAGGGAAGGTGTGTGCTGCATTAATCAATACGGAAGAAATGAGCTATTCTGTGGTAAGGTTTAAAAATGTAGTAGTTAAGACATAAGGCTAGAAAACCAGGAGACCAGTGGTGAAATTCAGCAGGTTCTGACAGGTTCTGGAGAACCTGTAGCAGAAATTTTGAGTTGTTCGGAGAACTGGCAAATACCACCTCTGGCTGGCCCCAGGGTGGGGTGGGAATAGAGATTTTGCGGTATCCTTCCCCTGCCACACTCACCAAGCCACACCCACAGAACCGGTAGTAAGAAAATTGAATTTCACCACTGCAGGAGACCATGAGTTCTAGTCTAAGGTGACCAGATTTTCAGATTGGAAAAGAGGGACACCCTTGACCGGGGGGGGCTTGATTAAAAAAATTTTTTTTGTCAAAAGGTCACCCCAGGACACTGAAACCAGCATAAATACGAATCTGTTGCCAAACAAAATTTTGATCACGTGATCATGAGGATGCTGCAACGGTCGCTAAGTGTGAAAAATGGTTGCAACGGTCGCTAAGTGTGAAAAATGGTCATCAGTCACTTTTTTCAATGCCATTGTAACTTTGGTCACTAAATGTTTTCCCCCTCCTCGAGACTCCTCACTTCTTCCTTCATTCCTCTTGCTTATCTACCTTCACCTTATCTGTCTTCTGCTCTTTCCCTCTCTTCCTTCCTTCCTCCCTCCTTCCATCCTCTTCTTTCCTCACTCACTCCCTTCCTCCTTTTTTCTCTTCCTTCCTCCTTCCATTCTTTATACGATATAAAATTCAATGAGGGTGAAACACACCAAATCTGGCAAAGCTGCCTTGCACCAACCTGGCCTGCCCATAGAATAGCAGCCACTTTGAGACACATAAACCTGGTCTGAACATATTGCATCACAAAGATTTGCAAAGATCACATTTGCAAAAAGGAACATTTCTTGTAGTAAATACATTTTATAAACAATTTAAAAGTAAAAATCCCCCCAAAATAATAAAAAAGGTATTCTATAAATAAAAGAAATCCTTAAAAACCATTGTTAAGTATTACACCAGCAATAATTTATACTGTCACCATTTCAAACTATCATCAGAAATACGAATCTGTTGCCAAACATCAACATTTTGATCGCGTAACCATGAGGATGCCACAACGGTCGCTAAGTGTGAAAATGGTCGCTAAGTGTGAAAAATGGTCATCAGTCACTTTTTTCAATGCCATTGTAATTTTGGTCACTAAACAGCCATGTTCCTGACTTAACAACCACCATGATTCACTTAACGTGGCAATAAAAGGTCGCAAAATGAGGCAAAAATCATTTAACAAACGTCTCCCTTAGCAACAGAAACTGGGGGATCAATCCTGGTCGTAAGTCGAGGATTACCGGTAGCCAATTGCAAAAGGCAACTTTACTTGGAACAGGTGAGATTGTGCCCGGATCCCTTTCATGCCAACATCCCATCCTGTCCATGGGGAGAACTCCACAGGCGGACAAAAGCCCCAATCCCCTCTCAACCTCCAGCTGACTCTGCCATCCGCCATAACCACACATGCCCCTCAAAGGCAAAACTCAGGGGGCTGAATTCTACAGGGGGAGGAGTAAAGGGGGGATTTGAGGGGCAGCCCAAAGCACCATCTGTCTAAATTTGCATCAGGCAGGCAGTAACATTTTCATAGACCATGATCAGAGGAGCAGCTGATCCTATGGAGAGACTCCTCCTGCATTCAGTCCCAGGCCTACAAGTGGAAGTACCCCTTCCTTCCTTCTTTCACCTTCCTTCCCTCCCTCCCTCCCTCCCTCTTTCTTCCTTCTAGCCTTCCTTCCTTTCCATTCTTTCTCCTTCCTTCCTTCCTGTTGCCTATCTGCCTTCTGTCTTTCTGCACTTTAGATCTCTCTTCCTCCTTCCTTCCTCTTTCCATCCTTTCACCAAAAATCAGGATGTTTTATTAGCATCAGCATCATTCTGCTGAAAATGCCAGATTCTGTGGTACTTCTGGATGAGATTTAGAAAATTACAGAGACATGAGGAACCATTATATAATTTCACTTGGCAAAACTCTGATTAAAATAATAGCAACAAAATGTAAGGTTTTTTAATTTTAAAACTCTAGCAAAACATAGATTTATTTCCAGTTTAGTTAATTAATGCCATTATAAACAGGAATGCAATTGATTAAATAAAAATGACTTTTTCTTTTATTAAGAATACTTATTCTACACTAAACTAGAAAATATTTCATAGGCCCTTCAACAAGTTTGTTACAAATTTTCAGGATTGCATGCATTCTTGAAACTGATACCATGTAATGTTAAAAAGCAGATCACTAAGTACACTAAAAACCATGTTTAATTATTTGCTACTTGAGGCCAATAGCAATGATGAAGAAATTTCTCTCATCCTCAGTGACAATATTTTTAGGGCCAAAAAATAAAACTCTGTATATTGGATCTGTTGAATGGAGAAAGGCCTGCCCCCCCCCTCCCCCAAATGAGATACCTTCCACGATAATAGGAGAGGAGAGCCTGGAGACAGCAATCACAAGGCAGAACGTAGCTAAGAGAATGGGGCAGCTAAGAGAACGGGGCGGGGGTTGGGAGAAGGCATGGGACTGGCTGGGGAAGGAGGGAGGGAGGGAGGGGGAGAACATGAGTGTGTGTATCCCTCCTTCCTTCAGCCCAACACTCTTGCTGGCATTCTGGCCAAACGAGAGGGACTGCAGAGGGTCTAGGGCAGCGAGCCATTCAATCAATGGGAAACTTGCCTCTTGGAAGGAATGACCCGGTTTGGCTCCCACTTTCAACAATCAAACAGAGAAGCGAAGAGGCAGGACAGACGAAGCGGGAGCCAAGCCGGGCTAGAGTGTTGGGCTGAAGGAAGGAGGGATACACACACTCGTGTTCTCCCCCTTCCTCTCTCTCTCTCTCTCTCAAATGGCAAATCGCTGCTGGGAGCCCGGTCTCATTTGGGGGAGGGGGAGGAAGCAAGCCTTTTTCCATTTCAAGGAGCTGCCGCTCCTCCCCCCCACCTCTTAGAAGTCCAGCCAGCTGCCTGCCAAGCTCTCCACGGAGACTAGTATCCAGCCGGATTTCTTGAATCCCCGCGTGTGTGCGCAAGGCAGCTAGGCAGGCTCTGCTTGGGAGGACCAGGCTATGGAGGGCATAGCATGGTCATCTCAAGCGAAGCTCCCCTCCCCCGCAAACTGCATTGCCCACACGCGCGGGGATTCAAAGTATCCAGCCGGATTTCTTGAATCCCCCGCGTGTGTGCGCAAGGCAGCTAGGCAGGCTCTGCTTGGGAGGACCAGGCTATGGAGGGCATAGCATGGTCATCTCAAGCGAAGCTCCCCTCCCCCGCAAACTGCATTGCCCACACGCGCGGGGATTCAAAGTATCCAGCCGGATTTCTTGAATCCCCGCGTGTGTGCGCAAGGCAGCTAGGCAGGCTCTGCTTGGGAGGACCAGGCTATGGAGGGCATAGCATGGTCATCTCAAGCGAAGCTCCCCTCCCCCGCAAACTGCATTGCCCACACGCGCGGGGATTCAAAGTATCCAGCCGGATTTCTTGAATCCCCGCGTGTGTGCGCAAGGCAGCTAGGCAGGCTCTGCTTGGGAGGACCAGGCTATGGAGGGCATAGCATGGTCATCTCAAGCGAAGCTCCCCTCCCCCGCAAACTGCATTGCCCACACGCGCGGGGATTCAAAGTATCCAGCCGGATTTCTTGAATCCCCGCGTGTGTGCGCAAGGCAGCTAGGCAGGCTCTGCTTGGGAGGACCAGGCTATGGAGGGCATAGCATGGTCATCTCAAGCGAAGCTCCCCTCCCCCGCAAACTGAATTGCCCACACGCGCGGGGATTCAAAGTATCCAGCCGGATTTCTTGAATCCCCCGCGTGTGTGCGCAAGGCAGCTAGGCAGGCTCTGCTTGGGAGGACCAGGCTATGGAGGGCATAGCATGGTCATCTCAAGCGAAGCTCCCCTCCCCCACAAACTGCATTGCCCACACGCGCGGGGATTCAAAGTATCCAGCCGGATTTCTTGAATCCCCCGCGTGTGTGCGCAAGGCAGCTAGGCAGGCTCTGCTTGGGAGGACCAGGCTATGGAGGGCATAGCATGGTCATCTCAAGCGAAGCTCCCCTCCCCCGCAAACTGCATTGCCCACACGTGCGGGGATTCAAAGTATCCAGCCGGATTTCTTGAATCCCCCGCGTGTGTGCACAAGGCAGCTAGGCAGGCTCTGCTTGGGAGGACCAGGCTATGGAGGGCATAGCATGGTCATCTCAAGCGAAGCTCCCCTCCCCCACAAACTGCATTGCCCACACGCGCGGGGATTCAAAGTATCCAGCCGGATTTCTTGAATCCCCCGCGTGTGTGCGCAAGGCAGCTAGGCAGGCTCTGCTTGGGAGGACCAGGCTATGGAGGGCATAGCATGGTCATCTCAAGCGAAGCTCCCCTCCCCCGCAAACTGCATTGCCCACACGCGCGGGGATTCAAAGTATCCAGCCGGATTTCTTGAATCCCCGCGTGTGTGCGCAAGGCAGCTAGGCAGGCTCTGCTTGGGAGGACCAGGCTATGGAGGGCATAGCATGGTCATCTCAAGCGAAGCTCCCCTCCCCCGCAAACTGCATTGCCCACACGCGCGGGGATTCAAAGTATCCAGCCGGATTTCTTGAATCCCCCGCGTGTGTGCGCAAGGCAGCTAGGCAGGCTCTGCTTGGGAGGACCAGGCTATGGAGGGCATAGCATGGTAATCTCAAGCGAAGCTCCCCTCCCCCGCAAACTGCATTGCCCACACGCGCGGGGATTCAAAGTATCCAGCCGGATTTCTTGAATCCACGTGCATGTGGGCAACGCAGCTAGGCGGGCGGGCAACCCGCTTGCTGACACGCTGGACGCGGCAGGGCAGGGGCCCGCGGCCGGGAGCGGCTTCTGGCGGCTACCGGGCGGCGATCTCACACCATCCGCTCGCGGCTCTTAATACTCACCAGTCAGCGCAGCTGCAACCTCTTTCGTCTTTTGGTGAAAGGAAATGGAGACTCGCGCAGACGTGCTGAAAATTTCCAATCCCAGCCAGCTCACTGATTGGCTGGAGTCCAGGCCAATCCAATCAGTGAGCGGGCAGGCTGGGCTGGCTTAAATTTGTAAATAGGTAAAAGCACACTTTTTTTGGCGCTCGCAGCTCCCGCCCATCAGCTGCTAGCTTGCTGGGCTGGCTCATCGGTAGGATAGAGAACAAAACGATGAGCCAGCCCAGCAAGCTAGCAGCTGATGGGCGGGAGCTGCGAGCGCCAAAAAAAGCGTGCCTTTTAAAAAGGCGGGCGGGACGCGGGAAAATGCGTTGAAAAGCGGGGGTGTCCCGCCAAAAGCGGGACGTCTGGTCACCTTATTCTAGTCCCATCTTAAGCACAAAGCCAACTGGGTGAAGTTGGGCGAGTCACTTTCTCTCAGCCCTAGATATGGGTAATGGAAAACCGTTTTTGCAAAACTTACCAAGAAAACTTCAGGAACTTGTCCAGGCAGGCTCTGAGAAATGGACATAATGTAATGGACTTTAAAAAAAAAAACACTAAAAAACCCCAAATTTGAATTTTCCATAATTTACAGCCACATCTCACTGGTAACTCATTCACTTCGTTATGAACTATTATTTCCTTTTGGAACATTCCACACCATGAGATCACAGGGATCCATACACTTTTAGTCCTCCAGAGAGCTGAGAAGACCTTGTTCTTTCCCCCATTGAGCTATAAGGGTATTTGCTATCATTCCTGAATGCTTTTAAACCATGTTTTTTATGGATAGCCTAGTCAGGCAGCCTTATAAGTCAAAAGAAAGAGAGGGGGGAGGGAGGAAGGAAGGAAGGAAGGAAGAAAGAAAGAAAGAAAGAAAGAAAGAAAGAAGGAGGGAGAGGGAGGGAGGGAGAGAGAGAGAGAGAGAGAGAGAGAGAGAGAATATACAATTATGAAAGCAGGGATTCTCACATCCTATGTATATCTACATAATTTTGTACTTGTCTCTGTTAAATTTCATTCTGTTATTTTCAACCTGCTTTTTTAACCTATCAACCTTGATTTTAACCTATCAAATTTATTTTAAAACCTTTTCCTCGTTCTAGAAAATTAGGTAATTTGTCCCATTTGTATTTGTCCTACATTTTTTCATCCAAATCATTAATGAAAATATTCAGCCTAGGATTAAATTCTATACCATCCCACTAGACAGTTCATTTTGATGGTGAACTGTACCATTTTCGAGAATACTGTGGGTCCCCCAATAGATATACCATCTAATTTCTAATGAGGATAACATGAGCTACTGTGCTATATTAAATGCTTTGGAGCTCTGACTGTAGAGCGACAAATGTGAGCATAGCTAAATGATAGTGTACATCCTCTTCTTTTTCCAAAAGATCCCAAGATCCCTCTAAGATAGCAAAATAATTTTCTACCCTTTTAGAATATTATTTATCCCATCCAATTTTTGTGTCTTCTGAAAAATTAAGAGGCCTTCTCTCCATCTCTTCAACTGTTATTAATTAAAATATTGAAGTGATCCAATATGAATCCCTAATGTATTACGGTTTGATGAGAAATAATTGATAAGTTTCCCCTTGGGCACAGTTTTCAAGCCAACTTTATATCCACATCATGTATATCACTTATTCAATGAAATACTGATTCATTTAAATTATCAACATCAGTATAAATTGGGCAAAATACATGCATTCTAACTGAATGGGTTAGGGAGAAAAGGCTGCTGATGAAGAATGGGAGTACACTTCAATTATTGTTGCAAGGTTAAAGGGCTTGAATAGTTTTATTTCCTATACAGTAATTCAATTGATCTGCATCCTCATTTTCTAGGTGGGTCTGTGACAACTTGCCATGCCAGCTCACCACAGCCACCTCACTGTGACAAACTCACTGTGGTCAACTTACTGTGGGACAACTCGCTGTGGGACAATTCACCATGGGACAAGAGTTACATTAATATCAAAGAAATAATGGAATAGAATCATTAATGAAAGGATGCAAAAAGAGGGATAAAATTAAATGAGTAACAAAAATTAAAATAATAGAAATAGCATTTAGACTTATATACCACTTCATAGAGCTTTACAGCCCTCTCTAAGCAGTTTACAGAGTCAGCATATTGACCCCAACAATCTGGATCCTCATTTTACCCACCTCGGAAGAATGGTCAAATCAGTCAACCTTGAGCCCGTAAGACTTGAACTGCTGACAGCTGGCATTCAGCAGAATTAGCCTGCATTCTAACCACAATTGTATTGTCCTGCAGCAAATTGTCTCATGGCAAGTTGACCATGGCCAGTTTACTACGGCAAGTTGTGACATTCCATCCTAGGTAGTGGAGATACTCTAAGTTGCAATGCCAAACTCTCCAGTTTTGTATTGTGTCTCTAATTACAGAGGTTTAAGGAAAGCTGTAATGATAAAGTGATGAATTCAGAAGACCTTGTATATGCCAGATATTCTTAATGATTCCATCTTCAATTTCTCTAAGATTGATCTCAGATATTCAGGAATAGTTCCAATGATAACTCTGAAAATAAATTCTCTTGAAAATCCACAATAATAATTTGATGCTTTTGAATCTGGCATTATATTATATTTTCAGATAGAAGGTCATCACATTAACTGAGAGAAGAAAACCTCAAGTACCTTTAGTTGTGTTGGACTTCAGCACACCACAGGAACCAAGAGATCTGGAAAAGAAACTGTTAAGCAGGGACATCTCCAATAAGAACAAAAAATGATACATATGAGATTTTCCAATTGAAATTACTCCTTTTTTGCATATGATTAAAGAAACCACTATGATCAAGGCTATTTAAAATTGATTTGGTTTTAAGAAAACTGGTGGAGCTGTACTTTCCCTTTCTATTTTAGCATAGGTTCAGTGTTTTAATGGTCAAATCATTTTGGGAGGGAAACCCAGATGGAAATTAGACTGGATTAGATTCAGTTTATCCATAATATTCAGGAACGTCTGAAAGTGAACCACAGCTATCCTTGGCAATTAACTAACAGACGCCGAAAGTATATGTTGTTCACATCTCAGCTGGGTACAAAGACTTGTTTGGGAATCACCTGACAAGGATCTCTTTCAAATGAGCTAGAAAATCTCAGTGTACTCATTGTAGTATTTACAGTTTCTGTAATTCAGACTTACTGTTTTCTCCAGTAAGCTGGTATCGGTCAAGAGGGGTCAAGTAACAAGCAGCTATATTATGATGCTGATGGAATTTCTTCAGTCTTTATTCTCAATAGTATAGCAGCTAGATACAGTAAAAGAATGAAAAAGAAAAAGCACTTTGCATAGGAAAGTTGTTAAATGCACATGGATAAAATAATACAATTTAATACTCTATTAGGTATGCAATACTTGAATCATATTTCTATTGTCCTGATATAAAATTGTTCTTTAAAAATTTGCTTTCAGCTTAGGTTGTTAATTGCTGCTCATAATGTAAGACATTCTAGTTACTGTAGTGCTTTGTTAGGTGTTGTGATTAGAATTTATTGCAATGTTCACCTAACACTGCTCCATGTGATGGATTTACCTTGTCTTCAAACTTTTCACAAGCTTATTTGAGATCTAGGACTGAGGATAATCTATTCACTCTGCCTCTGTATTTCAGTGAGATTGCAAATGAAATGCAATCTATTAAATTGTTTGTACATTATTTTAAATTGTTAGTTGCCTTGGAGACACTTGGAGTCACTTTCTGAGTCTGAAAGTAAATAAATACCCTAGCTTGATCTTCCCCATTAGCTTTACATGGGATTCCACTGCACATCCTCATAAAATCAGTGACAAATTTTGGTGACTGCGTGGACAAGTCCCTGCATTTTTCTTGGCAAGATTTTCCAAATAGTTTACCACTGTCTCCTTCTTAGGGCTAAGAGAGAGTAACTGGCCCAAAGTCATCTAGTTGGCTTTGTGTTGTGACTCAGCAGTAGTTTGCTGTGAGTTGAGTCGGGATGCAAGATTAACAATGCAGCTGGGGCTCGTTAGTGGCGTCTTTTGGTGATAAAAGGATGGATGGTGCCACGCCCTGGTTGCAGGAGTCAACGTTCATTCATTCGTTCCTTGATCATCGGTCATGATTTGTGAGAGACACTTGGAGAATTGATTTCCTTTCTGTAACCCTGATTCAAGGAGACACTTGGAGAAGTGTTGCTTTGTAAGAGCTTTGTTTTGTATTCTGTATCTTCTTGTCAGAGACCTTATTTATGTTTATTTTTGGGCTCGCAGCCAGTCTGAGCCGAGGACTGATAAAGTTCTTTCCTTTTAAGTTTGTCTGCCTGTCGTCTGTTAACGAGCGAAGAAGCGGGAGACAGAACAGCTTTGTATCTAAGGCCAGACTAAAACTCCTGATTTCTAGCCTAGTGCCTTAACCATTACACCAAACTGGCTTTTCAAATACTTCATTAGAAGATCAAGTGGGTATCAGTAAAGCACAAAACATTTTTCAGAAAAATAGATTCATATATTGGCCATAACTTTATTGATTATAGAAAACTTGGGGGTTCTTGTTCCATCAAGTCTGGATTCAAATTCCATGCATTGCTGTTTTCTGTAAAATCCAGACATTTGGCAAGAACCATTATAAATGAACAGTCCTCCATATGAACAGATTGACCACCATTAATCACCATCAACTGGTAGAAAATGCTAATAGTTTAAGCTATGAAGCAGTCCAGATCTTGGCTCTTTGGTTCCAGGGTCAGAGATCTTCTTCTCTTGTCCTATCTCAGTATGGCCCTGATGCAAAGCCCCAAAGTGCTACAAGAAGTGGGTCATTGTCATAGCCCCATTCACTGCAAAACTTTTGCTGAAATCAACAGAAGAATGCATTCCTAGGGTCTTGACCTCCATTAATAAAGTGCACTCCAACAACCCAGAAGATAGCTTTGAATGATATGCAATGCTACTGCATGGTCTGGTTTTCACTAGTCAGCAAATACTGTGCTATTGCTTTGTTGACTTCTTTTAGTGCCTTATTCAGTTTCCAGGAATTTTCAGAGTCTGATCATGTGATTGCAGAGATCTGGAAATGCATCTCACAGCTCTTGAAAATCAGTGCTAATGTTTTGAAGACCTTGTGCTTATCAAGATCATTCACATCTAACAGGGAAAACATTAAGCAGGCAACTCAGAAATAATTTTCAAACTAGATAACCTACTAAATCCTGGCCTCTGCCACTATATATTTGCTTTTGAAAGTTTCTGCTTACAGAGTAAAATACATAAAATGAAAGTATTAAAAAGGCATATAAAACATCAGTTCAAACAATTAAGGAACTGCCAGTTGAACAAACTAGAGTATAACAAGTTGAACAATGAGCTCAAAGGGTTCTCTGAATTAAATAATGTCTTTGCTGGTGAAAAGTAATCATTAAAGAGATTAAACAGATCTCCATTGACAAATAATTGGAAAACAGTAAGAAAGTCATCTCTCAAATCCACATCAAACTCAATCCAGATCTTAAAACATCAGCATGTATTTATGACAGCAACCATAATACCAGATATTAACACAAGCTAAATTCTCAATTAAGAAGATGAACATGTACACAAACAGAATGTGAAGAAATCACATAAAACAGGAAGAAGAGTCCTGATCACCGTAGTTCACCTTGATGGAATGATGTCCTAGCAATTCAGCTTCTTTGATGTCCAAATATCAACGAGAAGTGCAATTATGAGGCTCCCATTAAATATACATTTGGTTGAAATTTTGAATTTCCAAGTGGATGTTTTCCAGACTGACCCTGAAAACAGTTGGCTGAATTTCTGTATGTCTTAACACACTCAGTTCTTATGTCTGTCCCTTCTCAGCTCTGTTTGTTAATAGTCAGAGGAGGAGGAAACAGTTAAAATAACAAGGTTGCTATCTTGATAGAATCTGCTATCACAGCCTGACACAAACTTTTGTAAGCTCCAGGAAGTCATCACACCAATGAAGGAAAAACTGTCAACCTGCAAAATTAATTTTCTGTTCCAGTTCTTTTCCAGCTTCTCAGCACTGAGGCACCACCAATTGCTCATGGATATTAAGTGAGATGGGGTACATATAATGGCAGAAACAGATAGAAGCTGGCTTGCTTAATATGAGATCATTTTTGTTTAATCCTGTACACAATTATGGCAAAAGCAAGTGGACTAAAAGAGAAACTCGGGATATACTTTACCTGCTCATTGAAAGTTTTTATCTTAGAAGGTTGTGGAAGGTCATTATTTCAAGCCAAGGGACAACATGCATTTTTTTTTGTTGCTGTTGAAACCTGGAGAAGGAGAGTGGGGGTGGGAAAGGTCAGTCAAAGACAAATATACTTCTCTTCATTATGAGACATTATCAAAAATTAAAAAGAAATTGATTATATAAAAATAATGAAGTATGGGCAATAAATATATCCCTGCCATCTGAAGCAGTAAGAATTCTATAGAGCCAGAGATAGAGCTTTAGATTTTCCTACTTACGACAGAATACTATATCAAGTTATGCTATATCAATGTTTTACTGGATAGGTAATGTTGCTTACAGAAATATCATCTTTGTCCAAACCAGTTCTAGAAACTGTAGTTCAGCACATCTGAATACAGGACAAAATGGACTTTCACTATCTTAGGTCATGGAACTTTTTCTCATGACTGAGAAAGTACTGCTATATTTTCATACAAAATACATTCATTTCTCATGATACTAATTGAAAACTATTGCACTGGGAGATATACTGTTTCATTACCAAATTAATCTTCAAAATATTGCTATGAGGTTTGTCATACTAATGGATTTTTCTGTTTGTGAGGTTGAGAAATTAGGTTCAACTCAAGAGAGCCCAGTCTTTCCTAGGAAGTTAGAGAAATTTGATCACTACGTGTTAAAAAAAATCCAATACTTTGGGGGAAAATATTTCATGAAATTATTTACCCAAATTTGTTTCACTGGATGGGTTCACAAAATATGTTTGGTTTTCCCTGAGTGCAGTTTGAAAATCATGTATGTATGTACATATGTACATACGTACGTACATATGTCTATGTTACTGGAATGTATGAAAAGCTGACATTGTATAGAATGCCTAGGAAATTACAGAATGTGGGGCATTTTTAGGCAAAGTATGAAATGACTGTGTTATTTTAACATGCTATATACTTTCCCTATGCATTGTATCAGGGATGAAATCCAGCAGGTTCTGACAGGTTCTGGAGAGCTGGTAGTGGAACGTTTGAATAGTTCAGAGGACCAGCAAATGCCACCTCTGGCTAGCCCCAGCATAGGGTGAGAATGCAGGTTTTGCACATCCTTCCCCTGCCACGCCCACCAAGCCGCACCACACCCACCAAGCCACACCCACAGAACTGGTAGCAAAAAAAAAATTCACCACTGCATTGTATATATAGACATTGTTTATACCTGTCATAGGCGTTATGCAGATTGGCAAGAACTATTTAGGGAAAGTGTGAAGAGAGTATATATACTGAGGAAGCTATAATCAAGTCTTTGTGGATGTGTCACAGTAGATCTAGACAGCAAAACCCACAACAACACACAATGCTGCCAGAATAACACACACCAATCATATCTCCAATCAAAGGTTGTCGTTATGCCCTTGGTCCTCATGTGTAATGCAAGTACATAAGTCATGACATTTGCTTGATGATGTATGTAGTCATGCACAATTCACTATGTGTTCCCTGCCTTCCTGTGGATGCCCATGGCTACTTTTCAATTGTGGATTTATATGCGAGTAAATCTCATCGAAATCAGCTCACATTTTGTGATTTGCAGAACGCTGAGTTTGAAAATGTAATATTTTGGTCTTCTCTGAAAAGTCTATTTTTCTCATAAGAAAGTACTTGACTGGCCTTCTCAGGGGGTAGTTTGTACTTTCCCAGAAGTAAATAGTCCAGAGAAAAACAAACACCTCTGATTAACAATGCAATCCTAAGGATGTCCAACTTCTGACTCCCACTTAAAAGCAACAGATACATTTTACCCCATTAGTTCTAATTTTATCTACTAAAGGTATACATCTATCCACCTTGTGAATGTAAATGTGCATGGCATACAATAAAACAAAACAATTTAAAAAGAACTCTTAAATAACCATTAAAAACAATTTAACATAAATATAAATAAATCATATATATCAGGGGTGTCAAACTTGATTTCATTGAGGGCTGCATCAGGGTTGTGTTTGACTTCAGGGGGGCTGGGAGGGCATGGCCATGGTGGGGGGAAAGCTTGATGTCACTCATGTGGGGTGCCTATGGTGGTCCAAGCACTCTGCCAGCAAAAATGGGCTCCTAAACCCCTTTTTCAACTGTGACAGCCTCCTGCAACCCTCTGCCAGCAAAAATGGAACTCAGGAGGGCCGCACGGAGCCCTTGCAAGCCCTGTTTTCAGCTGCAATGGCCTCCTCTGCGAGCCTTCTGAGCTCTGTTTTCACTGACAAAGCCAACGCAGGAGCTACCACTGCCAGAGAACACTGGAGCCTTCTCTGCTGAACAGCTGATTGGGGATTAGATTTGCCTCCCAGAATACAGCCGATCAGCTGTTCTAGGCAGTGGGGATCAACGCAGCCTGTTTACTGCAGCCCATTTGCCACCACCACTGCCCGTTCGCTGCAACCCATTTGCCACAGCCTGTTCTCCGCAGCCCGTTCACTACCAATCGCCACAATAGGCGATGGTAGGCAGCGGCAGTTGTGGCAATCCTGCTGCCTAGAACAGCTGATGAGTGCCGTATCAACTCCCCCCCCCCCGCAATACTTCCTCTATAAGATGCACAGACATTTCCACCCACTTTTTGGGGAGGTGAAGTGCATCTTATAGTGTGTGTTTGTGTGTGTAAAATGAAAGAATATATCAAAGTCTCACATATAGTCCAGCCTCCTGGCCTCCCTGTTTCCATTTCATATTTGAATAAAGCATCTTTGTACATTTTTCATAGACTCTCTTTGTTTATTATTTTATTGGCAGTTGGATAAATTTGAGCAAACTGTTTTGAATGAAATAGCTTTTAAATGTCAGCTTACCCGGGAGTGCTGTGAGATAAAAACTGAATGCTCAGCAACTCTGCAGCAACAGTAAATGAGTGGGATGTTGGAATGATCTTGCCAATTTTATAACTCCAGTTCCCCACTTATCTTTTAAAAGTATGCATCTTGCAGAAATCAATGTTTTAAACCTATTGCTAAAGATTTAAAATGTGACTTAAATAATCATTTACGTCTGTGTTTGCCCATTATGGAGAACTTCATTCTTCAGGCAACATGAACAAGGAAATAAAGAGGCATGAACGAAGGGGTACCATTAGTTAAAATTAAAAATAGGTTTAATAAAAACAGCAGTCTTTCCTGTTTATTCATTTAAACATTAGAATAACTCGATCCTACCCAAATAATCCATTTTAACTTTTATAGAATACCTTTTAGCTAAGTGACTAATTCCTGGAAAACTTAAAAACAGAATTAGTGGGCATGGAAGCTACCTCCATCACATGATATAGGCCCTGCTCAAAAGAAAGAGGGGGTGGTCAATTTGTCTAAAGAGACAATTATGATATTATTTTCCTAAAGTCCCATACAGACTCCCTACTGGATACTTCTTCTGGTGACAGTAATACTAATGTCTCTCAAGCTGAACTGAAACTCTTAGCCAATGAAGACCTATCACTTCATTTCAGTTTGTCTTTTAGGAACAATCCCAAAATTCTCAGTAATTTATTCTGAGCACAGCCACCTTTTAAGAACAGCTGCAGTGCCTATTTGATGCTTGAGAGGCCTTGCTCCATCTTATTACCCATCCAAAAGACTGTAATTAAGGCAACTGATGTCATTCTGAGCTGGGGACAGATTTGTCACTCACTGAATCCAATAATCCTTTCTGAAAGGATCAGATTTTGAGTTCAGCACTAGCATATATCAGATGTGACAGTCAAGATGAATGACTGAGTGCTTCATAACTATGGCCTTTGGAGGAATTGCTCTGCTGCCTCCTGGCTGGTACTGGAAGCATATAAATAGAGATACTGCTGTCCATGAGATGCTAGAAAGATACTAGCATGGTCTGGATAGTTTTTAGAGCTGCTAGATAACATGTGAGCTAGCCCTTACTCATTACTGGGACATTTTATTGATTGATATCTAGGATGTCCAAATCCAGAATGATTCCAGGCAGCTTCACAAAAAATTTTTAAAAAGCATTGTATTAAAAAACTAATCTTTATCTGAGGGAACAACTGATGTCTTCCAAAATGAAAGTTAAAATTTCACCACAAATAAACATTTCCATGATTTCTGCATAGGAAATCATGCTTAGAGAAATAGCAAGTTGTGTGCTTAGTAACTAGAACTAATACAACTGTCTCCAAAGCAAATAAAGGCACTATTGATTTATAGTCTCAGGTCAATTTAGAAAACTACAAGAAAGAACCTTTAGGATAAACAAACTTCTAAAATTATTTTTTAATTATTTTGAAGATGTTGTAATTGCAGCAGATGTTGCTTTTGCATTCCATACCAGTAAACGTCACAAATAGATATAATCTCCAGTCAAAAATTTGTATACTGTATCTGTTGCACTAAAGATGATAATCCTAATCCCAAAATAGTCTGGACATTTTCCACTGTTCAACCCAAGGCAAAATGAGTTTTTAACTATATTTGTTCTGCTTCTGTTGATGTTGTTCTAAAAGAGTTAAAGGAAAATCATATTTATTCCAACTATAGAAACCCCACAGTAAAGTGCTACGGTTCAATACAATTGCTATCATTCAGTATTGTAAGTGGAAGAACAATTATTTGCAATTAAAATTAGCTGAGATTCAAAACACAACTAATTAGATTACAAATACAATGCTTCACAAGCATTGAAAGCAAGAGATGGTTTGAGAAGGACATCATATTTAGACTTGATATAAGGAGAACACCAACATGACAAAAAAGAACATATTTGCAAATTTAAAGAAAGTGAGGCAGGAGAGAATAGCATTTGGTTTGAGTTGTCCAGAGTGTATTTTGAACAGCTGCGTGTCCATAATGTGCATAAATAATGAATGTTCACCATGAATACACTTTTTAAAGTGTAGCAATGTGTAAATATCCATACTGTCCAAACAGCTGTGGAAATATCGTAAGCCACCTAGCACTACAAATAGACATTTTTCAAATATAAATTCTGTAGATAGCATGAGGACTCACTCACGGGTGTATCGCAATTGCACATCCAAGAAACTGAAATGGAAAATAATTGTTACTGTAGACGTATTGAAAGTTTGTGTTCATTTCATACCACCCTTTTCAAATGCAAGATTCTTGATAACATGATCATGAAGTGAGAAGACAAGTGGCACAAAAGGGCAAATAAATTTTCTGAACCACATATGCTTAGAATATTTAGTAAAATGATTCAAAATCCTAGAAAACTTCTCTTGTTTCACATGGATTACCTTGAGTGAGATTCTAAATTGAAATAATGTATTTGTCTTCTGCCATATAATATGCTTAAGGTGACCAGATGTCCCGCATTTGGTGGGACAGGCACGCCTTCTCATAATTTTTCCCGCATCCTGGGCCATTCCCAAAAGATCCCGCTTAATTTTGGCGCCTTCTTCGACTCGCTCCCCCGCCCATCCGCTGCTGCTCGGATGGGCGGGGTAGCGTAGCGAGTGAGTGGGCATATGGGCGGGGGAGTGAGCTCATCTTTCCAGCCCCACTTCCAGACAAGCCATGGGAAAGCCTCCGCTTTCTCTCGCCCCCCCCTGCTGATTTCCCCTTCTGCACCATTTTTTTTGTAAGCGCCAAATTTCCAAAATTAGGTTTGATTCATGACCAAATCAGTTTGCGCCAGGCTTTTTGAATTAGATTAACCCCAGTTTTTAAGTAGATTTCAATTTAAAAAAAATCTGTTAGCTGCTTTGAATACCTTGAAGATGAAAAGATGGGGTACAAAACTTAAATAATAAAAAAATGTACATTCATTTTGAAAAATAAATGCAATACTTGATTAGTTTCATATCTTTATTTAAAATAGTTTTGGCATGGCATATGATTTTATTGACTCAGTTGGAAATGATGTGGATGTTGTATCTGATTCTGAGGTATATATATTCTTAAGTAACATAACATAGCATATAGTCCAAACTTGCTAGACTATTTAATTGATCTTACTACTTTAAAGGGGGAGAGTTTCATGATAAATTATTTTATTACATTTATGTTGCATTTATATATTGCATTTATTATATTTATATTCCAAATTATATATTTGTATTGTTATTTTAGTGTTTATTGTCAATTTTGATAGATATTATATTGATATATCAATACTGATTTTAATCATACTAAATAACAATTACTGCTATTATTTATCAGCATTAAATATTTACAGTTTTTAATATTGAGTTAGTCATATTTTAGAATAATAGGATTATCTTTTAATAGGATAATTGGCAAAATCTAATTCAAATGTGATGGGTTGCATTCCAAAGGAATGTGAGAGGACAGGTTGCCTGCAAAATGCCAGGACCCCAGCTGTTGGTGCCATGTCTCTCTCTAGCCAGTCTAACAATGTAAAAGCTGAGCAGCGAGCCTTTTTTTTCCAGTGTGAGCGGAAAAGTATAGTGTTTGAGTGGCACATTTTCATGCCTGGCATTCATCAGGGTGAAACCTCGCTTGCAATTGGCGCTTGACGCTTGGAATGTTGCGCAAATGTCCAGCAGACGTGATAGCAGTTCAAACTGTTGCTCTCTTAGGTGCTCAGGCATGAAACTGCGCAGCTCAAACACTATACTTTTCTGCTCACACTGAAAAAAAATTAGAGGGAACATTGCTGGTCACAACCATAATTCGTTCCATAACTTTGGTCGCAAACTGATTTGGTCATGAATCAAACCTAATTTTGGAAATTTGGCGCTTACAAAAAAAATGGTGCAGAAGGGGAAATCAGCAGGGGGGGGGAGACAATGTGAATATTTTGGTCAGAAGCGTTCATGACCAGAGGTTCTACTGTATAACATCTTCACTTAAGACTTAAGATTCACTTAAGATATAACATCTTCACTTAAGATTCACTTAAGAACTGTGGCAAGAAAGGTGGTATAGTGACCAAAGTTACAATGGCATTGAAAAAAGTGACTGATGACCATTTTTCACACTTAGCGACCATTTTCACAATTAGCGACTGTTGCAGCATCCTCATGGTCACGTGATCAAAATTTTGATGTTTGGCGGGCTTCGAGGGGAGGAGCTGCCGCCGTCGGGAGCTCAAAAAAGCTCCTGCCAGGACTCTGGTTCGTATATCTTATAAGATCTATAGATATCTCCCCTTTCTGGCAGAAAGGGGCAGAGAGGAGGTCAGTCGTTAGGATCTCTTTGTAATTCATAGCTTTTTTTTTGCTGTGAATGGAGAAGAGATTCAACATTAGCTGAGCCTTTACTCCGGCCAGTTTTCCGCGCTGCCTTTTTTGCAGCCTAGGCAGATTGCCTCCCCCCCCAGGACAAAGCTAAGCTATTTAAAAGCCAATCCGGGCGGGGACCATTCCCGAGGAATTTCTTCTATTACTATTTAAAATACCAGCTTCAATTTCGCAAAAGGCTCCCTTTCTTTTTTAGCTGCGTCACAAGATGGCGATCTCGTAGCTTTTGTGTTTGATGTGACGTACCTAGTAAGCCCTACCCTCCTGAAGGCTTCTCCGTACTAATTGTTAAAAGATTAACTGAGGGGAGCACAGACTTTGATTTTTGGCTCGCTTGATTGCTTGTCTTTTATTCTTATTCTGGAATGGCTCCCAAACCTAAACAGAAGCGCTTCCTTAATGACATATCTCCAAAAACTGCTATGAAGTCGCTACCCTTGTCTCCTACACCCTCCACGGGAGATTTGCTAACACAAGAATTCCTTCTCAAAACGCTTAATGATTTCAGACAGGAGATTAATCAACTGATATCGGATTTATGTGATCAATTTGATGCTAAAATTGCTCAGGCAAAGCAGGATATGATCGGAGTAATGACAGTCATGACAGATTATATTGCTGAAACGGAGGACAAATTGGAACTTTTGGAAGAAACTAATCTTAATCTGATATCAAAAATCCAAACGTTAGAACAGGAAATTGAATCTGCCCAAAAAGAACTTGTCATGATAAATTATAACAAGGCTGCCTTTGCTATACGAGTTAGAGGACTGCGTGAAAACCAACAGGAGAATTTGAAACAGACATTCTTTGAGGCTTTCAGTCGCTTGGTGGGAAGTCCGGGACTTAACTTTGATTGGCAGATTCAAAGAATTTACCACCAGAATTCCTGGGTAGCAAAACAGCGACAGCTTCCGAGGGACATAATAATATACTTTACTACAAGGGAATCTAGAAATGAGATAATACAGAGGCTTTACGGAAAGAGGTTGATAATTGATGGGGAGGACTTGATTGTTTTTAAAGAGATACCATTTCAAATATTAAGAACAAGAAGACAGTACGCTTTCTTAACCGAAGAACTCAGAAATTCTCAGATTCCATACAAATGGGAAGTCCCAGCTGGTATTACAGTTACATTTGGCAACCAAAAACACCGCATTAACTCCGTCGGTGAAGCCCGAAAATTTTACTACGAGACCCTGAAGGCGGGACTTCCTGATTCATCCGGATCTGGGGAGAGGCAAGGAGAAGGAGAAGACAAACAGCGAGACACGTGGCTACAAGGCGGAGGGTGTTGTTTTTCTCTTCCGGAAGGGCAGAAGACTAAAGAATAAAGACTAAGCGATGTTTTTAAAGTTTTATGATTTCTGTCTGGGATAAAATGGAAAAGTGGCATATCGATGATGAGACATGGAGACTGAAAGAAGCGTTGCTGATTGTGGACATATATTGTACAGAAGTTTTGTCTGAACTCTAACTCAAATTGTGCATGAACTATTTTCTTAGGCGAGGAGAGCGGAAATTGTGATCTTTTTGAGTTGCGGTTTGGGACGAACGGAGTTGGGAGGTGCGTGGGAGAGGGAAGGGCAGCGAAAGTTTAATTAGATTACCTGGGGCTAGAACACAAGCTGATGTTTGTTTGAGTTGCTATATCAATATAAAGTTAAGAAAGATTGGTCGGAGAATCTTCAGGAAAGTGGAGTAAACATGGGAGGAGCAATGAATGTGGATAAAATATATATGTGGATATGGATAAAGGCAGGGTGGAAGGTAAAAAATTTATATGTGGAGGTGGGTAAGGATAGAAAGGGAGGTGTTGGAAATGAAAAATGAAAGAAGTATTTGAGTTTAATGGTGTTATAGAAAGGTTTGGATATTTGGATAAAAAAGAGATAAATTAAAGGTCTGAATAGATAGGCAAAGCAAGGAGACTTTTAGTTGGGGAATTCTAATTGATCAACTTACCTGGCTCTAATACAGTTTGAAACCCTGCAAGTAGCAAAATAATCGAAATTTGGAATGAGTCACATTGTTTAAGATTTACAGATAATGGGAAGCTGTGTTAACGTAGTGGGTTTATTGACACTTTTTGTTTCTTTCTTCTTTTTGTGTGTGAGTGTGGGTGTTTTTTATTTCTTATTTTCTACTATTTTTCCTTTTTCTTTTTGGCTTTATTTTTATTTTATTTTTTTAATTTTAAAGTTAGCTGGCCTTATTATACTCAAATGCTTGTTAAAGAATTATGCCGGGTATGGGACCTGCGAAGCCGTAAGGGGGTTAGGGAGGGGGGATTATAGGGGGGAGGGGGGAGGGTGGAATTACAGTTTCAATCCTTAGAACAATAAGAATTCACTTGTGTACTGCGGCTCGTTTTTCTTTTTTTTTCTTATTTTCTTTTTCTACTTTTATTGTAAAAAACAAATTGAATTGTATGGATACACCAAAGTGAGGAGAAGAGGGAAAGAGAAGGGAGAAGTAAAGAGGGAGTGAGAGGGAATGTATGGAGGGTGAAATGGAGGGAGGGGGAGATGTCTGAGGGGGTAGGGAAGTAGAAGAGGGGAATGCTGGAGGGGTGAAAGGAAAGTTGGAGGGGGAGAAGAGAGGGTGTATGGGGGAATGAAGTGTTATGTGGGGTTTTTTTTTTCCTTTTTTCTTTTTTTTTTATGCACAGTATATAAGTGATTGTATAAAATGAAAATGAAAATGAAATAAAAGATATATATAAAAAAATTTTGATGTTTGGCAACAGTTACAATTTATATTTGTAAATTGTAGTTATGTTGAAATAAAAAAAATATTACAATACTATTTTTGCGTTGTATTAAAATTTTTGTTGCTCCGTATAAAATTTTTAATGAAGGCCCCCCCCCCCCCTGGTCAAAGGTGTCCCCCAATCTGAAAATCTGGTCACCTTAAATATCCTTTGAAATATTCAGCAACCTGAAGAAATTATGGAAGTTAAAACAGTGATGAAGAATCCAATTAGTTGTCAAATATTTAGAGAACTCCCAAAATGTTGACTATTACTCTAAACTTTTAAATAATAACATAATTCTTTACTGCTTTTCTTGTTATTATTTTCAGTTCAATTGTTTACCAGAATTTGAATGTTCAATTGTTTACCAGAATTTGAATGTTGCTAGAAAAATAAAAAATTATGTGGCTTGATCGAAGAACATTTGATGAGAGCCAGTCCAGCTGTATTCACTTCGTTTAGTTTAACAAAAAAACACAATTAATGGATCAAACCCTACCAGTTCAAATAAACCCTACCAAATTAAACTCTACCAACTCATACTTTGAGTTATGAGTAACTAGGATCATGCTTTGTTTTCCTTCATAGCACTAGATAGAATTGAAAAGTCCAGAAAAAAATTCTATTGTTGTCTAGGACATAATCTAGGTTGATTATGATTTATATTTTCACAAAACCATTTGTACACCATGAGGCATCCAATATCATTTGTATTCCTTAGCAGTTAGCAAGTTAAGACTTTGATTTAAACCCTAGCATTTGGATTTTGTAAAGAAATGGAGAGTTTGGTACTTTTATGAACAAGGTGTTTCTTGAATAAACAGCAATCACATCCTGACAATCACTTAAAACCACCCAAGTAGAATATCTATATGAGATGCCAATCAACCAGATGGAATTTTTCAGATCATTGCTTCTGAGTTCCAGAGCCAAGATCCAAAAATGATTGGCGTTTCCATATCATAGCAATAGTTAATTAAAGCAATACTGCTGGGTCAAAATTGACTCCACTTTTCTTCTAGGAATACTAAGTTCATATTAAAGGTCTCCTTGTAATTCTAGGAAGATTTTAGATTCCTCAGTAACAATAAAAAGGGTTTATAAATAAATTGTTATCAATAATGTGAGATTAAGCGAAGAGCCATTGCAATATTTTTAAGTATTAGCTGATTTTTTTCACTTTTTTACCAATTCCCCTAGGACCTTGAAAAGTAGATTTGAGTAGTTATTAAATGACAGTTGTGACTTGTTATTTACTTGAAGAAGAATGGAATGGAATGGAATGGAATAGAATAGAATAGAATAACTTTATTGGCAAAGTGTGATTAGACACATAAGGAATTTGTCTCCAGTGCATAAGATATAGTGTACTTACAAATAACAAAATAATATAATCATACCAATAACCTAAGTTATTAATAAATTAAATAATATATATTAATTACATTATTATTAATTATTTATTAAATGTTTGTGTGTGTGTGTGTGTGTGTGTGTGTGTGTGTATGTATGTATGTAAGTATGTATGTATGTATGTATGTATGTATGTATGTATGTATGTATATTCGTAGATTTTCACAGGTATGGGTATGCAGGTCTTGGCGTATTCGGGTCTTTTCCTGTGTAAGATTGAGAGTATCTTAGCGATGTTTCAATGAGGTACCACTCACCATCTTCAGGCTGGTGCCTTTAGCTTTGTGCTTGTGCGAGCAAAGCGTGATCGGAGCTGCCGTCTTTCTATAAATATTAGTGTGGGTGTGTGGAGTGCTGGCTTTGTTGCTGTAATCGGATTGGTTGGCTGTGTTGTAACATCTTGATTAGTTGATGGAGTTGATGTTTGCAGATTAGTCAGCTGTTTTGTAACATTCTGTGTGGCAGAGGTTCTCCTGTTGAAGTGTTCAGTTTTGGAAGTTTCCTCCCTCTTCTAGCACCTTAAAGCAACAGGATATGAAATTGATTTTGAAAGAACCAAATTAATCTCCAAAACTGAACACTTCAACAAAGGAATAATTATGGAAGTCATCAAAATAGAGAAACACCCCCACAACATGAATAAACGTGATGATACCTCCCACCTACCAGACATCTGGAAACTAGCCCTAGTCAACAAATGAGTCCCATGCACGAAAACTGACACTGGACCCAGACCAAGTGCAACCACCATCCAGAAGCCAAACCACGGCAGCATCACCAACTGCTGCACCCCCCCTCTGACCCCCACACAAAGCAAACTGGCACATTCCATGAACAGATGGCCAGACCGCAAACTCAGAGCCAAACCAAAGCCCAGGATGTTACACCTCAGCCATCTGCTCAGGACATTACATCACAGAACTCAGGAGGTTACAACACAAAGGCTCAGGATGTTACAATGCAGCCAACCCTCCCCCCCCCCCAGGAGGTTGCAGCACAGGACCCAGGATATCACTACAATAGAGCTCAGGATGTCATCACACAGCCCATTACCCAGGTCGTTACAATGCAAAAGAACAATAGGCACACAGCCAGTACCTCAGCCACACAGGGTGTTATGAAACAGCCGACTAATCATCAACTTGATCAATAATCAAGATGTTACAACACAGCCAACCAATCCGCTTACAGCAACAAAGCCAGCACTCCACCCACACACAGCAATATTTATAGAAAGACAGCAGCTCCGATCATGCTTTGCTCACACAAGCACAAAGCCGAAGGCACCAGACTGAAGATAGCGAATAGGACCTCGTCAAAACATCGCCAAGATACTCTCAATCTTAAAAGACCCAAATATGCCAAGACCTACCTACCTACCTACCGACACACACACACACACACACACACACACACACACACACACACACACACACACACACACACACACATATATATTCTAAATGATGGATGGATGAATAAATAAATATAAATAGACATATAGATATTTAATCTACTGAAACCATCTCCAAAGATGATTAAAAATAAATCACCAATCCAAATTTTATACTCAGCTACGTTTTCACTACTGGCAAATTAAGGCATTATCCTGAAAAGTCTAAATGTGAAGGAAATAATTCTTAATTTCTACTGGAAGATTTATTTCATTTATCCCATTTTCCCTTTAGGCGCTTACAGAAGAATGCATGGCTGTCTCCTTCAATTGATCCTTTTAGCAATTCTGCCAAGTAGTTTAGTACGGAAATGGTGACCTTTGAAGCCCAAGGGCTACTGTGCCAAGAAGAAACAGAGGCAGAAAACCATTCAAACAGTCCTTCTTAAAATCCTGCAAACACCACTTGCAACTGTTACTACTACAGTCAAGAGTTGAAGTTGACTGACTGATATCAGATGCACTGTCAATCTTCTCAGCAATCACATTTTCAAAATTCAAATATTCCTATTATTCCCAAATGGTTGTGTTTTTCTAGGCTGGGTTACGCAGAGTTCTCATCCTGACAAATTGGATGGCCTTGGATCCAGAATTTTTCCACTTGCTGAAGAAGAAAATATTTGAACTTGATTGAACTTCCTCCCACTCGCTCCAGTTCTGCATGGTTTCTCCCAAACCTACCCCCAGGAACATAATGGCATCCTCAAAAAGAAAGGAAGAGGTGGTTTTAGACACTGCAAATTAAAGAAAACACAGTGAGAATTGCTCACTGTTTCTTCCAGCAAAACCAGAATGCACTTAGTTCCAACCCGGGATCATCGGAACAAACAAAGAAACAAAAACAAACAAACCTGGATGCAACCTTTTCAAAGGTTTACCCATTTTTAAATGGAGGTTTATAAGTGCTAAAGAGATATGATAACTAGAAGTTTGACAGAAGCCAAAATCTCATGTGATGATTAATTAGATACCTGACATAATTAGAAGGGTTGTATTATTTTAGAAGTCAAGCTGTTAAGTCTATGGTGTTATGTGGCTTGTCTATTTGAATTCTAAAGACCCAGAGAATTTTAGCTTCTTCACTTTCTATTACTTTGTATATTTTGTGATCCCAATAGTTCTTGCTTGCAGACAAATTATTATGATCTGTTCATAACAAAATCATAAATACTGGAAATAAATAATTACATATCTCTTAATTACAGATCCCTTAACATCATTAATATCATTCACATTTAGACACTAGTGATAAAGATATATTCTACTGTATATAAATGACATTGAGAGATATTACTAACAGCTGGCTCACCTTTCATTTTGCACCCCAATAATTTATAGCAATTACAAGTTAATTTGTAATGTTATTTTTAATCCTATTCAATGTCTGGAGTTATACTATATACCAGACAATCTATAGACATTTTGAAATAAATAAAAATAAGATGGTTAGATCAAATTAGAAGAGAAATTTGCAAGTGCTAATGTGTTAATAATAAACACTGAAAATATTGAAGAAAATATTAATTTTGAATAGGCCTCGGGTTTACACTTTATTGATCAGTGTTTTAGCTGCTTTTACATAAATATCCCGTCTCTCTCTCTCTTTAAAACAAGATTTGCTGTAATTCACTGTTTGTCTATATCACTTTGATTTGCTTTATTAATCACTTCAGAAATGTAAATTGCATCAAATACCCAAATCAGTTATTCACACAGTCCAATTCAGCATGTTTTTTCTATTAACCTCCATTTAATGTATTTTTGTGCTAATTCTTAATGCAAAGCAAAGGCAAAGATTTAAGAGAAAAAGAGGAAATACAAAAGAACTCATGGTTCTGGCTGAAATCAAAATTGTAAAATTCTCTCATCACTGTTGCTGCATTCTAGTCTACTTATCAGTCTTCCACATAACCAATAAAAATTTATATACATATTTTTGTTAAGTTGCCTTATTACCTGAAAAAAAGGGACAGCATGTTCTACTGCCATGTAATTCTTAAGAAGATAATCCTCCTTCTGGCTTGACCCTCATTTCACTGGTTCAAGTTGTCTATGTCCACATGTTCACCTTTCCAAAGTTTCTCTTTATGAAGTAAACTCTGTGCCACCAGAATTTACTCAGCACCTGGCTTATAATTCCTATTTTAGATTTAACAATCTGACAAGACCAAAAGCTTCTCCCATCCAATCTTCAAAAACATTGATGCCTATAGAAACAGCATAAGAAAAGGAAGAGTTATAAGAATGTTTGGTTACACTGAGAGAAAGCTGGATTTTCCTGGATGACTTTGACCTGCTCTCGTGAATCCATCCCAGGAAAGAAAGAACAAGAGAAAGCATTAACAGAGGCAAACCCAGTGCTTCTAAGCCCAGCAAAGGGTTAAAACCATGAAGATCTCCATGGATTCCTCCCTCAGGACTCCCAGTTGCCAAGATCCTTTCTCTAAAAATCAGTATGGCATGTCTTTTATCTTCTTCCTCTTATTGATAACTGTTTTCCTCAGAGCATTTGCTTATGCATGCATGAAATGTGAATCAGATGTTTTGAGATAAATTGAATGGATTTACTTCACCATTAAGTCATAAGAATTGCACTTCATAAGGTTGGACAAGACAAAAACTAGTCACTGAAAGTAACTATTTTGCTATAGGAGTACAAATCATAAGCATTTTGAGATATTACTTTTCCTTTCATACAATAAGGGGCAAAGTTTGAAATGGGCCAGCCAGCAACATTGATTTTGGTAATGGACTCCACTGGGGATGGTCTGTTTTGAGAAACTTTGGGTTGTTTAGAAACTTGCTTTATATGCATCCTTCACACCTCTGCCTCATACTTTTGGGAAATCTTTGTTTAAGGCTATGAAATATGAGATAGGTACTGTAGTGCTGTTGTAGTACTTAACGTACTGAAACATTAGGACTCCAAAATATTAAAAAGCCAACACAGTTCTAGGCTACATAAACAGAAGGATAGAATCAAGATCACGTGAAGTGTTAATACCACTTTATAATGCCTTGATAAGGACACACTTGGAATACTGCATTCAGTTTTGGTTGCCACGATGTAGAAAAGATGTGGAGACTCTAGAAAGAGTGCAGAGAAGAGCAACAAAGATGATTAGGGGACTGGAGGCTGAAACATATAAAGAACGGTTGCAGGAACTGGGAATGTCTAGTTTAATGAAAAGAAGGACTAGGGGAGACGTGATAGCAGTGTTCCAATATCTCAGGGGTTGCCACAAAGAAGAGGGAGTCAAGCTATTTTCCAAGGCACCTGAGGGTAGAACAAGAAGCAAGGGGTGGAAACTAATCAGGGAGAGAAGCAACTTAGAACTGAGCAGGACATTTCTTGACAGTTAGACCAATTAATCAGTGGAACAGCTTGCCTCCAGAAGTTGTGAATGCCCCAACTGGAGGTCTTTAAGAAGATGTTGGATAGCCATTTGTCTGAAATGGTATAGGGTTTCCTGTCTAGGCAGGGGGTTGGACTAGAAGACCTCCAAGGTCCCTTCCAACTCTGCTATTGTATGTATGGCTCCCTGCCTGATCACCAGATATAGACAGAGTGATGCCATATAATGAGTCAGAATATAAATCAGTCAAGTCAAATTTATATTTTAACTGTTTTATATTTTAAATTGTACTTTAGCAGCTGTGCAATTTTTACCATTATTTTTCCTGAGAATATTTAGTTTAAAATGCTGGAGATTTAATATGAGGCACAGCATATGTAAAATATGTGCTCCAAAAGGGATATCACCCCATTATGTATTTTGTTTATCTTGATCTAAATCTACTATAGTATTTGTAACATGTGTAACTTCTCGTGTAATTTTAAAATGGTAAGAAATCTCTTTAATAATACTTACAAATTGAAGTTGGGAAGGAAGTAGATGAAATAGGCAATTATTAGCACTAAAGCAAAAACATTCTGAATAATTCTCACCATCACTTTTAATGACTTGAATACTTTATGTATGTGTGTGGGTGAGATGGGGGGGTATATAAATTAAAACCATGGAAACCAAGAATTCTCATTCTTTTTCCTATCGGTTCTGAAGTTGACTTCATTTCAGTAAAACTCTGACAGCACCAGATTCTGCATTCATTTCATCAAATGAGTGGTTGTAAAGCAGACTAACAAATTACAGGACGTGAGTTCTAAAAAACTGGAGTTCAATTCTAAGAATTTGCAACAATACGCATGTTAATTCAAAATTCCAGAAACTGTATAGATCCTTATGTTCAGCTTAGAAAAATCTGCTATTAAAATCTTACCATAAAATAAAGGGGGGAAATCAGCACCATGGACAGGTCTATATTTAACTTGCTGATCTGCTAAAAACAGTTATTTAGACTTCTTGTTTCTTAATGTTCATCAACTATTTCCTTTCTTCTAGAATTATAGTATAGTATATTTCCCTACCAATTATGTGGATCAGAGTTAGAGAAACATATGTTATGTTTCTAAATGAATTCAAAGTTAACTGCTAATTTGCTGGTATGTAAGATAAAACCAACAGCTAGGTGACAACAACAAGATTACCTTAGTCCATCACAAAAAGCTAAGCAAGGTTTAGATTGGTTAGTAACTGGATGAAAGACCATCAAGAAATACTAGAAATACTAGATACTCAATATGGATTGAACTGGACTCTAAAAAACCAACCCTGAATAAATAAATGGTGAATCACTTCCATATTACACGAATTCCTCTATATAGTCACAAAGAGTTTAACTCGTTAGAAATTTTACCTACAGATTAATTACTTAATTAAACTTTGTATCATCAGGAATTTTATTGTCCTAAAGCTATAGGAGTGAGTTTCTTGTAAAACTAATTTAATTCAACAGGTTAATCTATTGGGAAGTATTTGCAGAAGTGAACTCAACCTTAAAATAATTTGAATTCTTGGCAGATATTTGTTTGTTTGTTTGCTTGTTTTATCAAACTTGTATGCAACTCTACAAAGCATGCAAACATTGGATAAAATGCAAAATAAAACATTAAAACAAGAAATAAAAATCTTAAATTTGAAAACCGAATTAAAATAAAACTAAGTAGGACAGAAAGGAAGGGCCCAACATGCACACAGGGGGAGGTGGGGTGTTCTCTAGATAGCTGAAAACCACTTACTTGCCTAGGTAACCAGAAAAGCATTAAACAGCTGGGCTATCATTGGAAATGGATGTCTATTAAAACATAAATGAGAAAACTGCCACCCCCTGGAAAATTAATGAGACTGTAGCAACTGTCTTCAGTGTGGGGTCCTCAGTTATCTCTCTCAGCTCTTCTAAGATGGACTGAAGCCCAGATGAAATGGGCAGAAGAGAAGACTTAATGAGAATGAATGAGAATGAATGAGAATTGATTTAGCTCTCTTGTAATCAAAAGATTTGTTACTTACTTTTAAGGAAGCATCATGAAAGCCTTTTTAAAGAGACATTTTCATGAAAAGGATACAATTTGCAATAAAATTCCTTTAAATGAAAATATTGTTTGAGACTTGGGGACATCTCAACAGAGATCAGTTCTTGACCTCTCACACATATAAGAAGTTGCTTTAGCTTTGGTTGCCATAAAAAAGGAAATAAATTATCCATTTTCCACATAGCATGACCTTTCTTTCTTGCTGAATATGAATGTTCTTTTATTATAATTACATTTTACATATCTTCCTCTTCCTGAAGAGTTCCTGCAGCTGATAAAGACTCAGTGAAAATTTAATGACTCTGCCACTACTGTTTTTTCTATCTTGGACAACATTTTATAGACCTTTGCTAATCATTCAGTGAAGTGCTTTCCTTGTGATTGAACATATCCAATACTTGAAACTGAATAGTTTAATACTCAAAATCTCGGCGTGACTGCTTTGAGGTTATCCAGAGAATTTCTAGAGCATATCTTGAGGGTAATTTTGATAGGAGGGACAGAAATTCCTACTCTACAGGATGTCTCTTTTGAACGTGACATGTGCAAAAAGGAGTTTATGAAGTCATCTATTTTAAGTTGTGTTGCTTCAAGAAATAGATCCAAGAAGGCACTTTTTTCATAAAAAAGTATTTGTACAATTTATTCAGTCACTCATGATTTATCCTTTGATTTAATGCTTTGACATGATCAGATCAGAGAAACAATTAATCAGTGGAATGACTTGCCCCCAGAAATTGTGGATGCTCCAACAATGGACCATTTGTTCAATCAAGAGCAATAAATGAAGCATATCATTTATGGTCAAACCTTGCTATAGAGACAAAGTCTAGACTGATACAGTATTTTTTTTTCAAATGACCTTTTAAACATGCTGTGGGGGTGACTTGCTTCCTTAGGCAAATTGAAGTTCTAAGAGAAGGATTGAGAAGAAGCTTCAAATACAGTAGTATTCACACCTTGAGGTGCATGTTCAATCACAGTAAACCAAGGAGCAAGCTTTTTATTTATAGTGACAGCTAAATCAGATTAGATAGAAGTACTACTGAGAGTCAGACTCTAAAGATTTGTTTCACAGAAAAAGGGCTCAAGAAAGAAACCAAAGTCAATGGAGAAGATATAATACTGAATTTGATGTATAATTTTCTAAATATCTTATTTACTTAATCCTTATTTACTCCATAATTCTGAATTTAGCTCATCTTGTTTCTGGCAGAGAAATGTTTTGATCCTGTTAACTTAACATTTTAATAGTAAATTATTGGTTTACCTAATGAATTGGATTAGATAGGATATAATGCCAATTTCAGCATGTAATATTGAAATAAGTATGGATCTAGATAACCCATGATTCAAACCTTTATTGTCAGAGTACAACATGTGTACAATGAGATTGGCTGAGCCCCCTTTCGTGCACCTCCCCCCATCACAATACAACTCACAGTGAAAGACAAAAGATCCCTAGCTCACTGAATCTTACTAATAAAAACCCAGTCTTATTGTACCATGTGCACTTATTGCACATTGCACCGGCCCCACAAGTCATTCATACTATGTTGTTGTACAGTTATTTTTCATTAGGACATCTGACAGCCAACTCATCAACCTCATCAAGTTATTCTTAAAATATAAAAGACAATTAAAGCCAAACATCTGTGAATGGTGAAGGTTTAACAAAATGTCAGAATTAAAATGAAGGCGAGATATCATTTGGTTGTAGTATCAATTAAAATTAATTAAATTCCACACTATCCAATCTGTCAGTGAGATTGGCGATCTATAAATTTGATTTATAAAAATAAATAATAAACAAAACATTTGATCTATATTTTAAGTTTATGATATGGCATTATGTAAAATGCTACTTATTATCTTCCAGAATACTAAAATATAATTCCTATTTATAGCAGATTATAGTGCCTATAATCTTTCATCTGGAAAATGTTGCATTTTTTTTCCTTAAGGAACACCTTCCATCTATTTTCCCCTCTTTATCAATGTTATGTCCTCTCCAGAAATGTTTACATTTAATTTTAATCAGCATGGATTTTTTAAAGATACAAAAGACATCTTCACCACAAATCATTATCACTAAAATTAGAAGGAAGTGAGCCTTCCTGAATTTGCCTAAGAATTCAGATTTAAACAAATTGTTGATTTGTTTAAATGTAATCTTCTAAAAGTGATGGAGAATAGTAGTTCATTGTGTTCAGGGCTTTTGTATTTCACAGTAATTGGATGGATACTGCTAGTCATATTCTCCTTGAGATGTTCTCCAAGATGCACTTCAAGCAAACTGGAGAGTCACCATCCTTGTTTTCATCTGGAAAGCATCTGGACACCAACGTTCTCACTACTTTCCTAATTTCCTGATTGTCTGGGCTGGTAAATTGCACTGGATTGGAGGCAATAAATGACAGCCATTGGGGAAGCAGGAACAGGCAAAACATTTGTACAATCACCATTGTTCTCCTTTCCTCAAGAATCAAAGTGTTTAAAGAACAGAAAGATGTGGAATATTTTCAAAGCAAGTCCCTGAACTTATTCCCTGAAGACAATCTTCCAGACTATGATTAAACATTCCTCACAGCATTGTAACCTGATCTAAAATAATTTAATACAGTTCTAATCTAGAACCTACATCCTTTTCTGGAAGTGAAAAGACTATATTCTACACACCTTGCAATTATGAGTAACCAAAAAAAAAAGATAGAAGGGAATTAAATTACAATTCATCTTTACTCATGCTTGATTACGAGAACAGACGTTTCAAATAATACTATGTCTGATGATTTCAATCATCTGAAAAGAACTAAAAGAGGGGAAAGAATGGAATAAAATGAAAAAATCAAACATTTAATGTATTTAATTGCACAGATAAGCTTTTGAAAAAGAGAGAAACTAGCAAAGATGTGGGCACACCCACTATAATTACCATCTAAATTATGATTATTAGCAAAAGAACTACTGATCAGTCTTCCTCAGCTTCAAAAGGTTTTCAGAGTGATGCTTCAATATATTCATCCTGAACTCTACTTTTTAAATTGATCATTATTGCAAGCAATGCATTAATTTGCATTTTTAATCTACTACGTGCATTTTGGCCAATTTCCCTTAAGCTCACAGGAAGTACTTTTATGTTACATAATTTGCATGGCAATCAAATCACAAAATAGGATGAGAAGACACTTGTTTATTCTTGAATGAGGTGATGAAGCATGATATATTGAGACGATTTGCTTCCAAGAAGAAGAAACAGACTTGCAAAGAGAAAAAGACAGGCAGATCAGGTCACATAAACTGAAACAATCCAGCCATCTCTGGTTTAGATCTGAAGAATCGTGCTTTGTACACACAAAATACCCTCAAAGTGAAGTGTCCGTACAAATCTTGCATAGGACTCATCTCTAACAAGCATGGAATAGCTAGACTCAATTGGATAACATCCATTTGTGCTTTTCAAATATACTGTATATTCACTAATAAAATTTTAAATAGTAATTGTATTAAGCCTTACAAATAAAAAAAATCTGTTTTTAAATACTGAAATTGAATCAAAACTTTCCCGCTGAATTATTTAATGGGCAAGAGATTGTTGAATTAAGCATTTGAATAATTACAGTGTTTAAAACAAGAATATGCAGTATTGTATAATGGTATTCCTTATGCCAAGTTTGCAATTAGTAATTGAGTAGCCTGGAGGTTACTTTAGAAAGCAACAAGAGACTTCTCACAACTGAGTGTGTCTGGAACACTCAGGCAAGAATGAAGAGAGGCTACCACAGCTAATAAAGTGCCTTCGGAATATTATCTTCCTTTTTTTAGGATCTCATAATTGATAACTACAAGTGAGCACATTGAAACAAGGAGAAATAAAAAGCTGGGACGCATGAGAGCAAGAATAGCTTGCACTTCATCTGCTTGTGTTATGGTGATTACCAGGCTTTGAGATTTTATGTAAATCTTATACTAATTATTAAGCCACTAAATATAACTGCCTGATGACCATAGGCTCCATGTATATAATTCTGCCCAGCCTTAATGATGAGATATCTGCCACGAGTTTTTATTGGAGTGATTTACAAACTAATTTTATTGTGCTGAATTCAACCCCTCTCTCAGGAAAAATGCTGTGATCCAATGGAGAATGCTGGGTTTCTGGGCAGATAGGATTCCAACATTGTCAATTGCCTTGTCTACATTTTTTGACATCTTGCCATAAAGTTCCTACATTTAGTACAGCTCTGATACAGCACAGTGCTTGAACCTGCAGCAGAATGGAATAGTTCGGGTGATTTTATTGGGTTGTTCAGTTCACCTTTGATCCAGAAATTCTCAGTATGTTAAATAAGATGCCTCGGCTGAGACTATAACTAGCCCATTATCACCCAAGCACTTTCCACAGTTGAGGACTGACTGAACTTAATTCTTTCCAACTGAATCCAGGATAATATAATGTGCTAGTCCTCTTTTCTCTAACAGCATGGTGTCTTCTTCAAATCCCTTTACAGAGTCCAGCTCTGATATGCAGCTTCAGAATTCAGTACATTGGAAAGGACAGATCATTATGCTGGGTCTATGACAATTCCCCACAACCAACTCGCCATGACCAACTTGCTGCAGAAAAAAACTCCCCACGGCCATCTTGCCACAGGACAACTTGCTGCACATCCATTCAGTTGTGTCCAGTTCTTAGCAATTCTATGGACCAAAACACTGCACATCTTCCAATCTTGTATTATTTCTTTGAGTTTTTGGTGTCAACTTTGAAGGTACCCAGTGTTATTTGATAGCCTGGTTTCCTTTTACTTCAGTTATTTATAAACAGTAAAGACAGGATTAAAAAAAATCAATACTTAACCTAAAAATAAATAAGAGGTTTCAAAATGCACAGGAGTGAAACAAAGCCCCCCCCTCTCTTTCTCTCTCTCTCTCTCTCAACTGTTTAAACAGATATGTCTGCTTTAATGATACATTGGTAGGGAGGGACATATTGGGAAAATTGAAAAAATTAAGCAAAAGGAATGGGAAGCCTGCTTATCATTCTTATTGCTGCCATCAAACTTTATCATCATCATCTAGAATCCCTTTTTATCTGGCTAGGAATGCTCCTGAAAGTACCAGGTAAGAGGAGCTGAGTGTAAATTTGCTGAGTGGGAAACAGTTTGAAGGCAAGAATGCTTTGGATGCAGTGCAGGCATCCTTGCTACCGGTCAGCTGTTCCTTAAAGAACTCATATCTTTTCCTGGATTCACATGGCGGCATTTAAAAAGCAATACTAGCATGTTATTTCTTAAAGTAACATGCCACTCTTCATTCTGGAAAAACATAATGAACAGTTCACACAAATGAGACCAAACTGACTAGGTAACACTCTTGGAATTAAGTATTTGGCCTTATGTTTGCCATAGGGGAAGCTACAAATTATACATCGCTCATAAGAAAGGCACTTAATTCTCTTGATGTGTGTGTGCGTGAGAGAGAGAGAGAGAGACAGACAGACAGTCAGGCAGGCAGGCAGACAGACAGACAGACAGACAGATAGACAGAGACAGAGATGCAGTTCTGTAACTGATGTACTTTCACCTGTTGTCCAACAAGACGTAGAAAATTATATAACTTAGAATAGTAAGTACAAAATCTATTTTTCCTGGATGAAAAGTGAAGTAGACACACTGTTAGTTTTGGTTAGCTTACTTGAACACAACATTATTCAAATGCCCTCATGGCTTCCAAGAGAAAGCAGGTTGTGGTTGTTCACTTTAATCAATCACATCACTGTGTCCCTGAACAGGGCAACTTGGTGTGCTTGCCTTTTGTGGGGTGAGCGATAGGAGACACGAACAGCAATTTTATACAGTGTTGATAGTAACAGATGATTTGCTCAGAATTCATATTAAATGTTGTATTTGTTGGTTCTTGTCCCACTTCATCAGAGGTCTTTGCATTCTCATCAGGCCTGTGCCTGAGTGTAAAACTAGAGCTTCACATTTTATGAGCAGTTGCAAACAAAGACAGATGTTGGCTTGTCAGAAGCCATGAATTTAATTCCCTTTTACACTGTTGCTGATAATCCACCAAGCATGTTCACTCTTCCTGCATTTCCCTGAAAGACTCCCATTTACTTTCGTTCTGTCATTTTCATTTGCTTCACCATTGAAATATAATCAAATCCAGCTTTACAACAGTAATATTTGAAGTATGCCTTATTTTCATTTTAGCCAATAGTAAACTGTTAATGAGGATGTTTGCAGCATCAGCAATATCCACTCCCTCCACCCGCCCCTATTCTTTTCATATGTCGGCCAATACCTTGGATTATATAGCATTATTTATGGAGACAGAGATGCATTTCCTCCATGATGATCTTGATGTCATTTTTTATTTTATTTTATTGTGTCATGGCTTGTTTGATTGATTTGAATGGCTATCCATCTCACCAAAATGCCTCTAGGTGAACATATAAAAACATTTCCCCCCCCAAAAAATAAACACAAGCAACAGTACATAAATCCATAATATATACACCTAAACATCTGCTGTCAACAATACCTACAACAATGTTAAAACCACTTTACTTCCACACATAAAACCCAGATGGGCACATCTCTGAGAGGAGGTCTCCCCCTTATTTTCCAAGTCTGAATAACTTTCTGTTTTGGGCTCAGAATTCCTTTATCAGACTATTGTCTAGACTGTTGCTCTTGCTCCTGTTTCTCCAGATTATTTTCACAGAAAAATCAAGCTAAGGATCAACTGTGAATAGGTAGTACCTGGTTCAAGAGCAATAACTGCAAGAGGAATCTTGGAGTCCTAATGGACAATCACTTAAATGTGAACCAGCAATGTGCTGCAGCTGTCAAAAAAGCCAAAGCAGTGCTGGGGTGCATTAATAAAGGGATAGAATCAAGATCATGTAAAGTATTAATACAATTTTAATGCCTTGGTAAGACAATGTTTGGAATATATCACATCCAATTTTGGGTACCATGATGTAAAAAAGATGCTGAGACTCTAGAAAGAGTGCAGAGAAGAGCAAAACAGATGATTTTCATATATAAAATATATGAAGAACAGTTGCAGGAACTGGGCATATCTAGTTTAATGAAAAGAAGGACAAGAGGTGACATGATAGACAGACAGACAGACAGACAGACAGACAGACAGACATAAAGATAGCACTATCAGCAGTTTCAGGCAATGGAAATAAACCTTACCATTTTAAATTAGTATTAAAAATAAAAAGGCAGCTAAATTTATCCATTTTATATAGAGTTGTAAGAAATGAACATCTTTGTATTTGCCAGCTTTCTCTCATTATTTATATGGGTTCTCATATATTAACTTAGAGGCCAAATTATGGAGTAAGCACCATCTGAAAGAAAGCTGCACAATATAAATTTAGACTGTAATACATAAAAGACAGAACAGATTTAAGGTTCAAAAAGGGAATCTTGATGATATAATTAATGGTAATAGAAAAGTACCATATAGAGCACCGTTATCTGAACTGCACCCATGTCAAGCTAGTCGACTCTTAAGGTTATAAACATAAACAAGCAACATTTATCATTCAAACTCATTTTGTAGTTACAAGTGTTTCAGTTCCCCTCATTTTCTGTCTCCAGAATCCATACCCCACTTTTATCCCTTTTGAAGACATCTGCCATTGTTCAGATTTCTTTATCCTATTAGTCTATATATTCATCTGATGCACAATACTTTTCTAAGAGTATGATAGTTCTCAGGAACAATATGTACTATTTACACGCAACTCTTGTGGGTGATATGGGCAAATACAAACACCTCTGCTGAGAAAACTCAATTTTCCTTCTTTACTCCTCTTCTGAAAAGTTGGGCAGGACTTTGAGTTACACATAACCATTCTTGGAATTAGATCCACTGAAACAAATCAGGCAAGTTGCATTTTAATTTACTTCACTGAAGCCTTTTTAGTTCACATAGTGATGATTTATAGCCCCATGTTAACAGACATCATAATTTTAAAACAGAATAAAACAGCCTCCCAGCAGATGTTATCTCAGATCCCAATGTTCAACGGACATGCCACATTTATATCACTTTCTGAAACATTAAGTACAGGGGCTGTAAGAAAGCCAAGGTCCATAATTTTCATCCCACCCTGACCTGGAGCATCCCTTCCAGTTTGATCAAACTGGATGGACTGATTGTGTTTGGAGGAGACAGTCTTAATCTGGATCCAAGCCAGGTAGGGCCTCCTCAGTTAAACTCAGTGCCTTGAATTGTAGTCTGAAGCATCGATACAACACCTGAACAAAAGGCAGTGTGCTATGGCAGCAACTATCTCCACCAGCAGATATATTTGAAAATGAGGTGCAAGAAAACAAGCAAGTTGTCAGTGTTCCAACTAGCATCCAAAAGTAAATCAGAGTTCAAGGCAAAGTATTGCTCAAAGTTCCAATTTATTAAGAGAGCCATGTTGGCACACCTGGGAAACCCCGAATCTGAAAGCTTCTGGTTTTCCCCACCCAGTTGAAAGTTCGAGATCTTACCCCCACACTGCCATGCGGGCAGTTCCGCCCATCTACTTCTGGTCAGGTGCAAAGGTGCAGAGACAAAGGATGACCTTGGCTTTCTAGAAAGAATTTTGTTATGACTACATAGTATGTAATGCCTTACAATCCCCGCCTCCCATTTTCCCATAATAGAAAATGCATAGTAGAATAATAGAAAGTGTGGCAGGCCAAAGATCCAAAAGAAAAGATGGCTACAGGCCTGACATAAGTTCAGAGAGCACCAAGGACACCTCATTTCAACCCTGAGCTGCAAACAGTCACCTTTATTGGTACACTTGAAAATGTTTTAAAATGAATCAGCCATGAACTCACCCAAATTAGTGTTGTATCCCCTGACTGGTAGCTCTCATCAGGATCTCAGGAATAATAGATGTTTGGGATGGAGCCAGAGCAGCCACCACCAAATCCATGATTCTTATTAACCAGTCTATTCTTATGCATTGTGACTGCAGCCGTAACAACTAATTCCCTCTCATTTTTTAATTTCTCCTCAGTGAAAAAAGAAGGATAAACCACCTTTGAGATATCAATGAAAGAGAAAGCATTTAATGATTTAAGTCTATCCCTAAAAATTAAAAGGTTCGCTACCCTTATAGTCTACTGGATTGCTTTCATCCTCTCTGCACCAGTTCTACTCACATCTGCATTCAGTTCATTTGGGAAGAAAGCAACTTCCTGCTAAGCTTACATATGCCAATATTCTTCTGTGGCTTTCTGGATTATTGCAGTATGATAACAGCTGGTTGAGGCTGCAGGTTAGCAGTTAACAACTGCTGCTTACTCTGAAAGAAATCCCTTGCTCAGGTTATAAGGATAGCTTTATAGATGCTGACTTTTCTCTTATGCTTTTTCACATCTGCTAGTCCTGTCACCCTTTTCATGCATCCCACCTGTCCACTCCCAGATACTCCTTTGAACATCTCTGAAGGAATATAAACAATGCCATTTGCAATGCAAATAGATCTTGCTATCACACATTGATCTCACCTGTTGGAAATGAGTCTTTCCATTTTCATAACATATAATCACATGTATACTATTACATAGCCAATATCATGTTGTGTTAATTAATAATTACATCAGTTCATCTTGCCATCAACTCCCGGAAAAAAAGAAAAAGAAAAAGAAAAACCAATTATTGGCTCTTCTGCTCTCCATACACCATATTTATGCCTTACCCAACACTTTCTTCTGCCTCTCTCCTCCCCCTCCCTACCTCCTTTCTTCCCTCCATCATCCTTTTCTACTCTACTTCCCCTTCCTTTCTCCTTCTCCTCTCTCCCCTTTCCACTCGTCCTTATTCTCCTCATCTTCCCCCCCTTGCCCTCTCTCCTATCCTTCTCTTCCTATCTTTCTTCTCTCCTCTGCTTCCCACACTTCCATTCACTTGGTGTATTTCTAGGGTGACCAGACGTCCCGCATCTGATGGGACAGGGACGCCTTTTCATAATTTTTCCCGCGTCCTGGGCCGTTCTCAAAAACCCCCGCTTTATTTTGGCACTCGCTGGCTCCCCTGCCCATCAGCTGCCGCTAGCTCGCTCGTTCCATTCTCTCATCTATTCTATCTACACTAAAAATCTAAGCCAGCCCAGCCTGCCGCTCACTGATTGGCCTGGACTCCAGCCAATCAGTGAGCTGGCTGGGATGGAAAACTTTAAGCACACACGTGGCGTACTTAAAATTTTCCATCCCAGTCAGCTCACTGATTGGCTGGAGTCCGCTTAAGCACGCCGCGCGAGTCGCGACTCTCACAAGTCTCCATTTCATTTTGCCTTTGCCGTTTGCTTTTGCTGCACTGCCCTGGTGAGTAACTCCGGTGGTGCCGGTGGGAATCGGGAGGCTTCGCCACTTTGGGTGGGCGGCGACGGACTTTAGCAAGGGAAGGGAAGGCCTTCCCTTGCGAGCTACTCATGAGAGGAACTCGGGGGGGCGGGCAACCTGAGAGAGGGAAAGAAGATCGTCCCTCCCTGCAACTCCCCAAATTTTGGAAGCTGGGTGTGTGTGGAAGACGGGGGTGCGGGTGGAGGAAGGAAAATGCAGAGAAACATTGCTCTAGTGAAAACCCAGTTGCCAGCTCTGTTTGCTAGAGCAATATTGTTTCTCCGCTGCCGGTCTCTGCATTTTCCTTCCTCCCCCTGCACCCCCGCCTTCCACACACACCCAGCTTCCAAAATCTGGGTAGTTGCGGGGAGGGACGGGAGGTCGTGGGAAGTGCCATTTTTAGGAAAGCGCTTGGCCGCACCCGTTAGCCGCAGCCCCAGACAGAGGAGCGGAGCCCGAGCTTTCATCGCCGTTCCCGCCAGTCGCAGCGGGGCACGCCGAGTGACTCGGCAGCTCATGCTGTGATGCCGGCAACCCCTGCCGCCCCCTCCTGTTTCTGCCGCCCGGCCCAGTGCATAGCCGCCAGCTCCACCTCCGGGGCTGCCCAAGCAAAGCGAATTCCACATGTGGACGTGGAGACGGACCTCTCGCCTAGGGAGGCCGCCGGCTGGCAGTAGCCGCCACGGGCTGGCTTCCCCCCGCCCCGCCTCCCCCACTAGCCTTTGTTCCTCCACAGTAGGGCGGCTGGGGGGAGGAGACGGCCCTCCTCTCCTTCTCCCCCTTTGCGGAGTTGGGCGGGCTGCCCTGAGAAGGACTACCACTTTCTGAACTGTCTGCATCAGATTTAAATCGATTTTACCATCTTCTGCTCCCAAGCCTCTCGGAAATGTAATTTTAAAGTGGACAACGCGAGGAGCTCCCACTGCATGCTGGGAGATGTAGTTCTGCAAACGTCGAAGTCTCTGGATGGACGTCGTTTCCCGGCAGCCTTTTCGGCGCGCCCCATTTAAAACGGCGGCAGTTGGTTTAGTGCTCTTGTGCGGTAGTGGGCTAGTTTGCAGGTGTCTTGAGATTTCTCTGGCAGTTTAATATGGATTCCAAAATTTACAAGTGCCTTCAGCCTGGCTTATCGATTAATATTGAGCGCAGCAATGGTGAGTGCCGAGAGGAGAAAGGCAATTTGCTTCGGAGCGTCTTTTGCTTCCTTCCATAGCCCTGGTGTTCTCTGGAGGCTCCACGAGATTAATGCTCAGTGCGTTATTATTGCTTTCCTGCAGATTCGTATGTCTGTAATGCAGAAGGATGGTGGCCGGGCTAAATTCCAGACTCTTTTCTCCTGTTCTTCGGGACAGAAGAGTTGTCAAAGAAGCAAATTAAAGTCGGGCTATTCTGCCCCTTTGCCTAATGTTACTCCCTGGGACTAGCTAGTAGGGCTGAGCGGGTGCTGAGCAGTACCTCCATGTGGTCTCGCTCCTTGATGCTTTTTTAGAATAGGAATGGGACTTGTTTTGATGAGCACGGAGCGACTGACGGTAGTTTGTGCCAGCCGCGGCCGCTCAAACTAGTGTCAGTCACCCCCATGTTCAGCAAAGCAAGCCCGCTGGTGGCACCTGTGTTGTGGTGGGAAGCGAGCTGCGGGTCCCCCCCGCCGCCGCCTTCTTTACCTCTGCCTATTCCAGAGCCCGGGGTGGCTGTCAGGGCACTGACGGCGGAGCGGACGCGCCCAGTTTGTTATTGCTTCCAGGGATTGAGACGGACAAGGGAAGCGGCGGTGGTGGACGTCGGATGTTGGCAGCAACTGTAACAACCACTTGGGCGAGGTGCGGAGGAAGAATGGAAGGTCCCTCCCGCCCACGACGACGGCTCCAGCCATGGACGAGCAGGCTGGCCCCAACAACAACAACGCGCTGCTCTTGCCGCCACCTCTGGGTGGGAAGCAACCACGCCTCGCGGACTCGCTTCCCACCGCAGCACAGGCGCCGCACAGGCATGGTTGCTTCCCACCTGGAGGTGGTGGCAAGAGCAGCGTGTTGTTGTTGTTGGGGCCAGCCTGCTCATCCATGGCTGGAGCCGTCCTCGTGGGCGGGAGGGACCTTCCGTTCTTCCTCCGCACCTCGCCTGAGGGGTCGTTACAGTCGCTGCCGACGTCCGACGTCTGCCACCGCCGCTTCCCTCGTCCGTCTCGATCCCTGGAAGCAGTAACAAACTGGGCGCGTCCGCTCTGCCATCAGCGCCCTGACAGCCACCCTCGCCGGTGGCTACCGGGCCTCGCTGGAGTCAATTGCAAAACCACGTTCAGTGCTTTGAGGACCTGAGGCATTTTGGTAAATGCAGTTCCCTATCGGAAAGAATGGAGTAGCTGCGAATTTGTAACAACAACAGAAGATAATAACTTGGTGCTTCGCAGGTTAAGAAAAATCTCAAGTTTGATTTGCACACTGTTTTTTAAAAGTTAGATAAAGAAATTATGCTGTGAAAGTGACTAGAAAGCCACCCCCTCCCCTTCCTGTGTGCGAGAAAGGGAAGGAGAGGAAGGAAAGAGGGAGGGGGGAAGGAAAAGAAGAAGGGAGGGGGAGAAGGTGGAAGGAGAAAAGATGGATGGAAGGAGAAAGAATGGAAGGAGAAGGAGGAAGATGGAAGAAGAAAGGAAGAAAAAGAAGAAGGGAGGGAGGAAAGAGGGAAGGAGGTAGGAAGAAAAGGGGTAGAGAGGGAAGAGAGGGAAAGAGCAGAAAGACAAAGAGGATGAAGTTGATAGGCAAGAGGAAGGAGGAAGGAAGGAAGGAAGAAAAAGGGAGGGAGAAAGGAAAGAAGAAAAGATTGAACTAGAAAGGAAAGGAGGGAGGGAGGGAGGAAAGGGGAAGACAGGGAAAGAGCAGAAAGACAGAGAAGGTGAAGGTAGATAGGCAGAAGCAATATTGCATTCTAACCACTGCGCCACCAGGGGCTCAGTAGATAAAATGGCCTAGCTGGTGCAGTTCTTTTTGGTTCTTGTCTTTGGGGTGAACAGATGGCAGATTACCACAAAGAAAACTTGCACAAAAGCATGAATAGTTCCTACAAAGGGGATTTCAAGAGTCTTAATTTAATAGAATAGTTGAAATTAGACAAGTACTAAGGGACCATAAAAGCTTGCATAATTAAAAATATAACAGTTAGGAGATGAGAGGGGGGGAAACAATATGAGAAAAAAGAAGAATGGGGGGGTTCTTTATCTATACAAATCACATTACAGGAGACATAGAACTGCTTTTATTTCATATACTGTAAAACCTCAATGCAATAGTTCCTTTGTGGGAAGGGAATGCCCATTAACATGAACATCAGTTTTGACTATTTATATCATCTGTGTCCATTGATATCACTTGTTTAATTACATAATGGACATAAATGGGATCATTTGGAGTAAAACCTCAGTTTGGCAATCACTAAAGGATGAAATTCTGAAACAAATATTTGTCTATTGTAGCCAAATTCCATACAACTATGGCCCATTAATCTGAGACTTTATTGTATTTATACCAGTCAGTACTCATCATAATTATAATCCTCTAAATATGTTATTGTGCAGGAATGAAGAACTCTGTCATTGAAATGGGACAACTCATTGCAGCCAACCCACCATGGCCAACTTGCCATGGCCAACTCACCACAGGACAACTTGCCACTGCCAATTTGTTGCAGAACAAGTTGCTATGGGACAATTCAAGTATTCAGTTTAATTATTTAAAATAGTTTTAAAAATAATTCTAATTTTTGCCATTCACATTTCATTTTGTTCCTCCTTTGGCATCCTTTCTTTAATGGTTCTATTCTACCATTTCTTTAATATTAATGTAACTCTTGTCCTGCAGTGAGTTGCTCCATGGAGAGTTGGACCATGACAAGTTGGCTGCGGCAAGTTGTCCTAGACTCATCTAACTTTCACCCAAATGTTGCTGATCTACAGCTTCTCTAGGTCATGCTGGTTGGAACTGCTAGAAAAGTGTATGAAATGCTACCATTTTCCAAATATTTTCATAGTCTTTGTGCTTATGTCCCTGTCATGTATTATGGATTCTGTTATGTAGGATGTATCTTTAGATAACTCTCTGAATTGATATAGAAATCTGCCATTGGCTACTATGGATACAATTGGTACTTTCTGTGAAATAAGACTTCAGAATGGCAGGAAAGACCATTCTGAACAATATCCGCTGATATTCGTCATTCGTTAATGACACAAGCATACACCAAAAAGTGTATTATGCACATGTACATTATGAATCTGAAAAAGAACATGACACATTATTTGGGAATTTTATGAAAAGATAAATATTTCCCCAAGTTGAGCTGAATACCTGGGGACTACTTGGGTACATCCCTGTAATTTTCTTGGCAACAGTACAGAATTAATTTGCAATTGCCTCAGTTTTAACTTTACTATCCTGGGATTTCTGAACATTCCATTTAAATACTAATTAGGTACAAGAGTGTTTACATTTGGAGACCAGCTTCATCACCTATTGTTTTGGTCTAAAAACAGCAGCACCTCTCTGGTTTAAGATCTATCCAACATAGCCTGAAGTTTCTAAATTCAGTCCAGATTCTTTTCACACACAGACACAGTGAAAACACAAAGGGAACACAATGCAGCAGAGAAGTGAGTGAATATTCAAAGAACAACTGAGTCAAATTCCAAGGAACTTTTTTCCAGCTAGGAATTTTAAGGGTGGGGTGGGGCAAGACCAGCATTGTTCCCAGCAATGTTATTAAACCTAAAACTCCATCTGATCACAGGGCTTTATGAGGTCTGGCTCCTTTCAATAGATTGTTCTTCATTGGCTTTTCCTCATTGGTCCAGCTGTGTTGTGGCTTCTTGGAGTCCTGCTGATTCTCATCTATGTCTGGAGGATATGCTAGCAATACAACACACAAAAAAAGATATGAAAAGGTGCACTATAAAAAATACACCAGTTACCTTTTCTTTTTTTTTCTTTTTCTTTTTGAAGGCATGCATTTTGGCCAAAATTTTAAAGCTATCTCAAGTCAATTTTCAAAAGTATATAATAGAAAGTTGCAGGTACTGCCAATACTCCCCCCCCCCATTCTTTGAAAAAAACCAGAATTTACCTGCCAGTGTGAATCAGTAGAACGGCTTGCCTTCAGAAGTTGTGGTTGCTCCATCACTGGAATTTCTATGAGGGGATTGGACACTCATTTCTCTGAAATGGTACAGGGTCTCCTGCTTGTATAGGGGGTTGCACTAGAAGACCTTCAACTCTTATATTCTGTTGTTGTTGTTATTATTCAGAAACCAAAGCAATTCTATCTGTCTAAATAAAACCAACTAAGTTCAGTGAGAGCTTCCTTTAGATAAATCCTTACTGTGCTTGTGCTTTGGATATCACAAAATTGACATTAGAATTCTTTATTGGCCAAGTGTGATTAGACACACAAGGAATTTGTTTCTGGTGTGTAAGGTGTGCATACAATAGTGATAAGCAACAACGTTATAGTCGTAAGAAGAAAAGGAGATAGGTAATAGGGAAGATGAGAATAACGGTGGTAATACTGCCTTTTTAGATAGTTTAGTGTTGTGGAAATTAGTTGTTTATCAGAATAATGGCATGGGGGAATGGAATTGGAAATATAATGGCCAGGACAGATAGACCAATGTAAAAAAAATGTCTGTGACTTTGGGATAGATCTCTACAAGGAAGAAATGTGCTCTTCACAACACAGACCTAACAGACCTATCTCTCTGTCTTCTAAACACTGCTTTCATGCCTATTTGAGGTGGAATCCAGTTAAGCTGAAAGCAAACTGCCTCTTTCAACTGTGATATACCAACAAAATAAACACCTACTCCTATCATGCGGCATAACAAGGGACAATCCTTCAAAAAGAATATCCACATTCCTCTCAGTTGTTATGAAAATAGGTTTGCTGAAACCTCCCACCTGGCTTTGCAAAGCTCCAGTTTTCAAAAGAGCACAACCTTTTCCAGATGATCACTGGATTGTCTAGTGCAGCAAGAAAACTATCTCCAGTTTTGTGAATATGGAACTTTATCTGACAGATTTCACTGATGCGTGAAGAACCTGTCTGAAAAAATAATATACTCTTATTAACTTGATCTTTTAAAACTTGTCAGCTGAAAGCATATCTTTAAGCACAGACAATCTGACTTGCTGAGCCAGTCCCCCCCCCCCCCCCCCCAGTAATAGAGCTTAAAAGCTTTGGCAGTGATCTGTTATTCTTACAAGAGACAATACAGCTCCCAACAGGCAGAGACAGAAGGAATTAATGGATTGGAAAGTCAGATTCTAACACATGAGCTCTCAAAAGTCTCTCTAGACCAGCAAACCCATTGTGCATATCCAGTAAGTTGCCACTTTCAGAGTTTGTATGTGTGTGTGATACCATCAAGGGAACTGAGAACAAAGGTCAATCAATCTGCAAACTACCTCCAAGAAATGCAGTACCATTTATTTAGGATATACAGAGACATCCATGAAACACATGCGCGTGCACACACACACACACACACACACACACACACAGCACAAAAATAGCCTCTTGCTTTAAAGAGAGGGAGAAAAAGAAATAAGCAAGCAAATGGAAGTCAGCAGAGTTCAAATGCTCTGCTGTTAAAACACTTCTGATGGAATCCAGATTCCATGGAGCTGAAGAGCACTAGAAATAAGATTCCTAAAATTGCTTTAATGTGGTGGTCTCTCATGAGTAATAAGACACTCAGGCAAGATGTCTCGGGATGAGAGCTCAGAACAGAGTCCAAAAACTCCCTTTTATTCTTATTACACTCATTAACATACAATGTTATCACTTAGGCGGCCAGAATTGCCTATGGCCAGTTATTTTTAGGATTCATTCATCCTGTTTTCCACATTCCCATGTGCTTTCATTGTTTCTGTACACTATGGGACATCCTGTGGGAGCATTTCTCTGTAATTATTTCCACATCTCCTCCTTTTTAATATTATCAACGGAGACTTCCTCTAAGTTCAGACGGACCTCAGTTTCTATGGCCAGAGCGTCCGCCCTATTAGAGGGAAGGAGGGTTTTGCACACTTGTAGCAGGGATGGGAGGCATTGGATACAACAACAGAGTAACACCAGCAATACAATGATGGTTATTATCATAGGAATCATAGATCTCAACCAGGAGCCATCAGGTAGCCATGACCACAGAGCCCCTCATAAGTCGATGGTACCAGAGCCATCACTATGCAGGGGGTTGTTACGTATCAAGGACTCCATTTTTTCCACAGTGGCAAAAATATTAGGTTGATTATCATGTATGTACATGCAACAATGTGAATGAATCAAAGCACAAACACCACCTTTTGCAGCCAAAATAATATCCAAAGCAAAACGATTCTGCAATGTTACACTACGTATTTCCCCCAGTTCCTGATTAATTAATTTTAGAGCAGTAATAATTTCATTAAACATAACAACAGTCCAATTATTTAACAAATGCAAATCTCTATAATTCATTGCAACACCTAGTGGAGGGAGAACACCTCTAGAAAATTGAGTCCAGGATGATCCTCCCAATGTCAGGGGGGATTCGGAGAAGGTGTCTCACTTATTTCGAATTCTTCCACTAGGTAATTCTTCCATAGCATATATAGCCGGGGCCAACAATCCCAACGTACATGCGCCTTGCCAATTTCCTGGAGTCTGGCAGTAAGCCCTTCTACCACATATGAGCCACATATTAGGTATGTCATAAGTTCCTTTTTTCGAGGAGTTGGCAAACTGTACCATGGCCTACATTTGACTGCAAGCCCAGTATTTATTGACTCCATCTGGCGCTGTTGTATTAATAGCATCACAACAAGTAACCAATCCATTCCACAGAATCAGAATCTCACAATTAGTGTAGGTGCCAAGATATGTTGCATTCCTCCATCGGCCTGTGCTGGAAAACCAGTAATGAGCAGGTTCCTGCACATGGGTGGCTACAGCATATGTGATGCCGAGCAAACTTTGCATTCTAGGCCAGGTAGCTTGTTTCCATCCTGTTTCATTAAAGGGAATAGCGTGTAACACCATGCCACCTTTGCTATCAGCTGGGATATGTAAACAAATCCAACAATTAGTTAAATTAAAAAGTCGTGAAACCTTCCTTAAGTCCTGTAAATAAGAATTGGGACCCCAGGCCCCCAAGTCATGTGTACTACACTGAGGGAACATCAGCAGGCACCATGTAAGGCCGAACACAGCGAGCAGGTGTCCAGATAATTTCACCATGGTCTTCAACTGCGGCGTAACCACGGCCCCAAGTAATGAGGGAGGCAGGACCTTTCCAGGACGGGTCCGGCAGACGTCGGTAGTACACTTGTGGACGTGGAGAGTCTGCAGGAGAAGCAGAAAAATACCTGCTGGCGGCCGTGAGACCCGGGGTGCCAGTAACATTAAGAAAGTTGAGAGTGTAAAGAGTATGATTTAAAACATTTTGTATTCCAGGTAAGCCGGGGTTATTTTCCCCTTTATTTTTGGAGTGTGCAGCAAGAGCAGTTTTCAAAGTTTGATTAGCTCATTCCACAATGGCTTGACCAGTGGAGTTATAAGGAATACCAAATTTATGGATAATGGACCAGCGATGGCAAAACGCCGCAAAGGCGGAACTAGTGTAAGCCGGGCCATTATCAGTTTTCAACTCTGTTGGGTTACCCAAAATACAGAAAGTCCGAATGCAATGATTAATACCATGTTTGGTGGCCTCACCCCGTTTGGGGGGGGGGGTGGCCATAATAAAGCCCGAATGGGTGTCAATGGAAACATGTAAATATTTCCAAGGGGCAAATGGCAAATATTGAGTCACGTCCATTTGCCACAATTGACAACTTTGCGTCCCCCAAGGGTTGACACCTTGGGGAACTGCATGTGCTTGAAGACTACAGGTAGAACATTGTTGAATAATGGCTGATGCCTCCTGAGCTGAAAGGGAAAATTGTTTCATACGAGCTTTTTTATTCTGATGAAAATAGGCAGGACTATTCCATGGAGTAATCGGGGAAAGGACTAAAATGGAGGAGGCTGCAGAAGCAGCTCCATCCGCCCGGGCATTGCCCTCTTGAAGCATGCCCAGAAAAGGCAAGTGGCTACGAATATGGGTGGGGAAGAAGGGACAAACACGACGTTGCAAAAGGAGTTGAAGGGTAAGAAAAAGGCTTAAGAGAGAGTCGTCCAAAGAGGGAGAAACATAGGAATTAGGCAAAGAAATAAGAACATGATGCACATAAAGGCTATCCAAAATCAAATTAAAGGGTAAATGGGGAAAAGTCTGAAAAGCCAAAATCCTAGCGGCAAGTTCAGCATGTTGAGCAGAGGATTGAGGCGGGGTGATTTTTGTGTGCCAGGATCCATCCTGTTGCCACACACAAGAACCATATGTTCTTCCCCCATCCGCAAAAAGCGTCAACGTATCCAAAAGAGGGGCGGTTACCAAGGAAGTAGACAGGGAAAGGGGAACATTGAGGAAAAGTTGAAAACGGGGATCAGAAGGTAAATGACAAGACATGAAACCCGACCAATCAGCCAAGGAAAGTTGTAAGACATCAGATGTGGCCAAGAGGGGTTCCCAAACAGTAAGAGAAATGGGGACATACAAACCAGCAAGATCAAAACCAATAAGGCATTTAGCTCAAAAGCAAGTCTTATTTATTAAAAGAGCATTAAATGAGGCTGGGAACTGATGGACTTACGTGGGGTATGTAAATTTACAATGTAAATTTTTTTGTCATGGCATTGTATAAGCGCCTCAGTGGGTAACGGAGGAGTAGCAAAGATTGTCAATGAGAGAGGGTGATCTGGTAGAGCTCGATCCACCCAATGGGTGGTCATTGCCTCATTTATTAAACTAAACACTTGCTCTTGGGCCGGAGTAAGAATTACAATAGAAGAGGGGCCTAAAGGTCCCTTTAATGCCATAAATAATGGGGCTAATTGCGTGGTGGTAAGAGCCAAAAAGGGTCTTACAAAATTTATGGTGCCTAAAATTTGCTGCAAGGCAACCAAAGTCAAAGGTGAGGGTATTTTGATGGAAGGTATTACCGGAGATGAGTAGGAGGCCAAAACCTTATGGCCTAAGTAGGAAAAAGGTTCATGGGTCTGAATCTTGTCTGGGGCTACTTGAAGACCAAACGTGGCCAATAATGTAACAAGCTCCGATAGCACAAGTTGTACTGTACTCTTTGGGCCAGGAGCCGCAACCAAAATGTCATCCATATAATGGTAAACCAAAAAAGTAGGATGAGATTTATGGAAGGGTTGTAATGCAAAATCCACAAAAGCCTGACACATAGTAGGGCTATTAAGCATTCCCTTTTGTACTCGGACTCAAACACCAATACTGGGTTCCATTAAGCAACATCCGAGCCAAATCTTTCCAATCCTGCGGTAGCAGTTGATAGGCACCCGCTAGAGAATTAAGAAGTCCTCTGGAATAGTGACTGGTAATTCCATAATCCTTTACCACAGTTTTTAATTCTTTAATCATTACCAGAGGCACGGGTTCCCAGTCAAAAACAATACCTGCTAGTGTATTTTGGTATGTGACTGGAAACAACTCAGTATCCTGCAATTCGGAGACATCTAAACCTCCTTCTTTTATTGCTTTTTGATAAGCTCCTCTAATAATTCCTGGATGTTGGGCATGGCCAGAGGGGCTGTCAGCAGTAGTCTGACAGCACGTGGGTTGGGAAAAACCCTCAGGAGCCGTGGGTTGGCAAACCCGTATGTCTGGAGCAGGAGTTGTTAACATAACACACGTTGTTGAATAAGGAGGTGGATTCAACAACGGCTGAAGAGGGGATTCAGCATGTGTCTGAATCAATGTATAGGCAATTTTCCACAGACAAAGAACATCTGGGGGAGCCCTCGGAACTTGGTGGAGGACTGCGCCAATTTTTCTCCATGTCTCAGCTTTTAAGGAACCATGTTCCGGATAAGATGGACAGTTAGCCCAAACATAGACAAGCAATTTTACAGCCTCTGATTTAGAGAGGGGCTTGGTAATTTTTTGGTCTTGGGTGCTTAAATATTTTTTCCTACCTAATTGCCTAAGCTCTTCAACATGCACTTTCTGAGATGCAGACATTCCACCCCCCATACTTACGAATTAGAGTCAGTCGCCAGCAATGTCGTTGGGTGCACCGAGCCTATTCCAGGCGGTAAGCAGAGGGTTAGTAGGGACGTATCCGTTGGCACAGGATCACGTCGGGGTCACCATGTGTGGTGGTCTCTCATGAGGAATAAGACACTCAGACAAGATGTCTCAGGATGAGAGCTCAGAACAGAGTCCAAAAACTCCCTTTTATTCTTATTACACTCATTAGCATACAATGTTATCACTTAGGCGGCCAGAATTGCCTATGGCCAGTTATTTTTAGGATTCATTCATCCTGTTTTCCACATTCCCATGCGCTTTCATTGTTTCTGTACACTATGGGACATCCTGTGGGAGCATTTCTCTGTAATTATTCCCACACTTTAAGTTAATGATTTGTCAGTAAATTGTTTACTTCCCACCTGCTCTTTTCTAGGCCTTTAAAGAATACTGATTTACGTTATTTCATTTCCTGGCTTTTATATTTAACCCTTTTAATAGATTGTAGCTAATTCCACTTTGAAAGGCTCCTCTGAATCCATTTCTACTACAATATAAATGTCAAACTCATAGATAGGATGTTTCCACCTGAATGTGTTTCCTTTTGGCCAAATAATATGCTTCAAAGAACCAAGTGGAATTGAATAAAAACACACTGCCTTATTTGTTTGGGGAGAGAGGTGCTGATTTACACTTACTCATGAGGCATGAACTGGAGGCAAATTATTGCTGAAATTACTCCTTTGTTCTGCACATTATATTTGTGGTCTATATATGTAAGAAAGAAACCAGCAAGTGATTTTACCCCGCTAATAATTCATATTTGAGGTAAAGCTGAAACCTTCCAAAAAAAGAGAAGTTATAACTGGTCTGGTCATAGTTTCCGGTTAGAGTTATTATGTGTATATTTCTTCCATTTGAGTTGTCTAGGTAAAGCAAGTTGGTTCTATGCAACATTGTGATTTGAAATTAAGTCAGATCCATTTGATTTATCAATCATTTAGAGTTGTGTTATCCAGAGATGGTATTCAGCAGGTTCTGAACAGTTCTGGAGAACTGGTAGTGGAAATTTTGAGTACCGTATTTTTCAGAGTCTAAGATGCACCAGAGTATAAGACGCACCAAGATTTTGAAGAGGCAATTTTTTTAAAAAAAAAAGTTTTTGCACTCTGCAGACCTCCCAAAAATGGCCCATTTTTTGTGTGAAAACAGGCCTATTTTTTTTTCAAAAAAGTGGGCATGAATAGCCTTTAGGAGGCTTGTAGAGTGCTCCTGGGGGTGCCCCCCCCAAATGAGCAAAAAAATGCCCATTTTTTGTAAAAACAGGCCCATTTTTTTTAAAGGGCATTCATAGCCTTTAGGAGGCTTATAGAATGCTCCTGGGGACCGGGGGGGGGGCAAATTGAGCAAAAAACAGTTTGCTTTTTGCTCATTTCTGCCCTCCCCAGTTCCCAGAAGCACTCTATAAGCCTCCTAAAGGCTCTGCATAGCCATTTTGGTGAAGGGAGCGGGGTTTCGGGAGGCAAAAAATGCTGTATTCAGTGTATAAGACGCATCTAGATTTTCGGCCTCTTTTTTGAAGGAAAAAGGTGTGTCTTATATTCCAAAAAGTACAGTAGTTTGGAGAACCAGTAAATACCACCTCTGACTGGCCCCGTTCCCATCTATTCTCTGCCTCCCAAGTCCCAGCTGAACAGGAGGGAATGGGGATTTTGCAGTAACCTTCCCCTGGAGTGGGGAGGGAATGGGGATTTTACAGTTTTCTTCCTCTGTCACACCCACCAAGCTACTCCCACAGAACTGGTAGTAAAAAATTTTGAATCCCACCATTGGTATTATCCCTTCCCAATTGACAATTCAGCTTTGTGGTGAGACGATCATCTGTTCCATTTGAAAAATCAACTTGATTCAGAAATTTGATCATAGTCACTTGGAATTAAATATCTGAATAATCACAGAACCGATTTTATTTTATATATGGTCACTCATCTTGTCCTAAATTCTAGGCAGCTCACAATCAAAAGATGAAATCAGGGGTGAAATCCTCCCGATTCGGCCCAGTTTGGCCAAACCAGTAGGAATGATTGTCCTTGGTTCTATGAACCGGTAGTAAAAAAAAAAAAAAAGCTCCTGAGTATTGTGCGGCTCAGCTGTGAGCTGTGCGACCGTCAGAAGCTTTTTTAAAGCATTTTAATGCTTTAAAAAACGGGGGGGGGGGAGCTTCTGACAATCGTGCAGCTCACAGCTGAGCCGTGTAATCCTCAGAAGCTTTCACACCAGTAGGGGAAAATGCTTTAAAAAGTGAAAAAAAAAGTTGGCCACACCCACCCAGTCACATGACCTCCCCCTCCACCAAGCCACATCCACAGACCCAGTGGGGAAAAATTTTGATTTCATCACTGACCACATCTATGTACAATAAAAAAATATTAAAGCCTGTCAACAGAGACCTGTTTCCATAGCTAAACTTTCCCACGTGGTCCATAACAAGTGCATCCCATAAAGCTCACCCTATCCTAGTGCTTGGAGGGGACAGTAACCTTTTGTGTGCCAGATCTTTATGTATGACTAGACAAAATTTCTATAAACATGTTTACGTATATAGCCCTCCCTTTATATACCCATTCTCAGACACTTCAATTTACTCTTTCTTGATCCTCCCTCTTCTCATTCATCCACAAGAGACCATAGGATGTGGCTGCTAAGGTGTAGCCAGCAATGTGCCCCCTGCAAATCAGGTAATCAGATGGCTGATAGGATCAGTTGATGATCTGCCATTAATAGCAACAGAACATTACCAAACTCACTTCCCCCAGACCAGTGGTGGGTTCTGGCAGAGGTTACTGCCAGTTCGCTCAGGGGTGTGCCATGTGCAGTACAACTAAAATTGCTCTGTACATGCACAGAAGCAAAAAACAAGATGGTGGCGCCTGGGCACCACCAGGAAAACCAGTTCAGGGGCATGGCAGGCCTGGATCACTGCCTGTTCCAGCAACTCAGGCCGCCAACCTACTACCAGTTCGGCCGAACCAGACCACTACTCCAGACCAAGGAAAGATATTAATCTGGAGGAAAGTGGGTTGGGCTTCTTGTAGCTAGCTCCAAAGAGTATACTTTTTATGATTTGGGATGCCCCTAGGTTGCAACATTCCCACTTGTGCTACATCCAAGAGGGATAAAAAAAATTCTTCCATGAGCTGATTTTTTTTTTTTTTTGCCTCTAAGAGCTACAGGGGTCACCGCCAGTGAAGCAAGCATATTATTAGAGATATTTAGGGGAGCAGGGAAAATGTAGAGGGGACCCTAACTTTAAGCCCCAGGAGCTTAATGTTGTTTTAGACATTTGTTTGTTTGTTTGTTTGTTTGCTTATATTCATTTTTATGTACCCATCTCATTGTTATGACAACTGGTTGGGTATTAGCAAGGATTGGCTTCAGAGAAATAAATCGAGCCTTTTTGTTTTTACTAATTTCCAGAACCCTGAAGCCAATCCTCGCCAATACCCAACTAGAGTCATTGTAACAATGAGTTGGGTTTATATGGACTTAGGATGAGGTAAAAGAAGTCGTGATCGTTGCAAGCTAAATGCTAAGAAATTACAATTTGCATTTCTACCTTCTGGATTATTTAACGGTTATGAATAATGTCATGGTCTGGCGAAGTACTGTGTCAACCATTCCATTAGCATGTACAGCAAAAGAAACTCCTGGCACATTTTTTGTGACCAACAATAAAACTTTACTGACAGATCCATATAGACACAGAAGAAGCAAAGCCAGTTCTAAAGTTTTTGCATGAAACACAGGATAGTAAAAACCCCTTTCTCCTTCCCTGGACCACCCAGTATCCACTGTCCACCAATCGAGGTTAAACTTTTTTTGGGGGGGGGGGAACAATCTGCACCTTTCAAAAGTATTCAGCATCTGACCTTGGGGTTACAGCTTAAGTTAATTCCTTTTCTCCCTCCCAGCTTCCCATCCATTCCAATCATACCTTTTCTCCCTCCCCAAGTTTCAAGTGGAAAGAAGCACCTTGCGAGTCAACCTTGATATTCTATCTCACACCAATTCTATACCAACATTCTTGCTAGTGAAACTAGGGGAACAATTATCACTAATATTTGGAGAAATCCTTACATCATTTCTGAAAAGTGAGTTTCCCCCATCTCCTTTTAGCAGCAACAAAAGCATTGTGATTGGAAAGATATCACTGGAAGTGCTACGTCATGTTGTATTTTCTTAGGATTTAGTGTGAGAAGTCAGAAATGATGGAGAAATTTGGAGACAATGAAGTAGCAATAGCAGTTAGACTTATATACCGCTTCATAGGGCTTTCAGCCCTCTCTAAGCGGTTTACAGAGTCAGCATATCTCCCCCACAGTCTGGGTCCTCATTTTACCCAACTCGGAAGGATGAAAGGCTGAGTCAACCCTGAGCCGGTGAGATTTGAACCGCTGAACTGCAGATAACAGTCAGCTGAAGTGGCTGCAGTACAGCACTCTAACCACTGCGCCACCTCGGCTCTATCAAGTTCTGACTAATGTACCCAGTCAAGCAAGCACGAGAGAGAGGATCCAATCTCTTAATACAAAAATGTATTGAATATATCATTTTGGCACAGATTAAGGCAAAACCAGCTCTGGCTAATTCCCACCTAATCCCATATAGCTAAAGTATGAAATTCTCCCTTCTCTGTTTGTGTAGGTCACATTGTCCAATTGAATGTATTATTGTTGTTGTTGTTGTTGTTGTTGTTGTTGTTGTTGTTATTATTATTATTATTATTATTATTGTACAATTGTATCACAGCGGCCAGTTGTTTCGCCGGATTTGGCATTGGTTACTAGTCGGGCCCCACCCAGGGGCCTAGGACGTCATAACGTTTTTTCGTAATATGCGTGCAGATCCAAGCAGTGCGGCTTTTTGCATTTGACTGATGGTGATTTTGTCAATTTTTAACTGTTTTAAATGTAATTCCAATGCTTTTGGAATAGCACCCAGTGTGCCAATTACCACTGGAATTACCACTGCTGGTTTGTGCCATAGTCGTTGAATTTCGATTTTTAAGTCCTGGTATCTTGCGATTTTTTCATGTTCCTTCTCGGCGACCCTGCTATCACCTGGTATTGCCATGTCTATGATTGTGAGCTTATTTTTCTCAACCAGTGTGATGTCTGGTGTATTATGCGCCAGTATTTTGTCGGTTTGTATACGGAAATCCCACAAGATCTTGACCATCTGATTTTCGGTGACTTTTTCAGGCTGATGTTCCCACCAGTTTGTTGCTGTTTTAATATTATAATTTTTGCACAAATTCCAATGGATCATTTGTGCTACTGAATTGTGCCGCAATTTATAATCAGTCTGCGCGATTTTTTTACAGCAGCTGAGTATGTGATCAACAGTTTCATCAGCTTCTTTGCAAAGTCTGCATTTGGCATCATCAGAGGATTTTTCAATTTTGGCCTTAATGGCATTTGTGCGGATAGCTTGTTCTTGCGCAGCCAGGATTAGTGTCTCTGTTTCTTTCTTTAATGTACCTGCTGTTAACCATAACCAAGTTTGCTCACTGTCCACATTATCTTTTATTTTTTCCAGAAATTGGCCATGCAGTACTTTGTTCTGCCAACTCTCCATTCTTGATTTTATCACATCTTTTCTGTATTCTTGTTTCGTCTGTTGGGCCTTCAGTAGATTTTTGTTCTTTATTTCGATTAATAGATGTTCTTGACTTTCTTTTAAATAATCAGCCAGTGCATGTTTTTCTTCTTCAACTGTTTGCTTCACTTGTAATAATCCTCTGCCACCTGATTTTCGGGGCAGATATAGTCTATCAGTATCACCATGTGGATGTAAACTGTAGTGCATTGTCATTAGTTTCCTGGTTTTTCGGTCCAAAATGTCCAAATCAGCTTGTGTCCAGTTAACTATACCAGCTGTGTATCTTATAACTGGTATTGCCCAGGTATTTATGGCCTTGATTGTATTATTATTATTATTATCATTATTATTATTATTATTATTATTATCATTATTATTATTATTATTATTATTATTATTATTATTATTATTATTATTATTATTATACAATTGTATCACAGCGGCCAGTTGTTTCGCCGGATTTGGCATTGGTTACTAGTCGGGCCCCACCCAGGGGCCTAGGTACTTTAATTTTAATGCCTAGTTCATTAGTGACTATTACAGCTGTGCTGTACATTAACTGGTTTGTTTCCAAGATGGATCCCGGTTCAATTGTTGAAAACACTGCATTAACCATTTTCATGATAGGGGCCAAAATTTTCTTAGGCACAGTTTTTAGTGATGGTAAACGTTGCCTTTCCTCATTAAGCAGAAAATGCTCCATGATCTTATCCTTCAATTCTTTTTGTTTTTGAGTTAGTTCATCAGTTGGTTCAATGATAACTGGTTCTAATGGTGGTGATGTTATTTCCTCCCCGAGAGCTTCTTCTGGGAGTTCTACTATAATGTCTTTAGTTGTGTTTGAATATCAGTTATTTCCGCTTGTGATATTGTTTTTGGGGTTTTGCAATTTGCCTGAATTTCCTCATGTTCAATTTCACTGAACACTTTATTCCGTATAATAAATCGCCTTTGATCTGCTAGTCGTTGTTCACTAACATTTGAATCTGGATATTGTTGTTTCCATAATTCATACATTCGCTTTAAATAGCCTCTTTTTTCTGGCTCTGAGTTGTAGTAACAGGTCATTATGGCACGGTTTTCATCTGCACTATATTTTTGTCATTTTGTTGGCTGGTCCACTTGTAGCCCACTTGTTGACGGATGTCCAGGGACCCCAACATCTGCCGCGGCCCTTGTTAACCCGCGCGATGACCGATGCGGTATGGAATTTTTATTTGTTTTTCTCACCATATTGTATATGTTGGCGGGTTTTTTTTTTATGGGACCAGATGCCAACCTGACCCCAACCCTCCTCCTTTCTCATCCGGGCTTGGGACCGGCAACAGCAGAGTTGTTGTTGTTGTTGTTGTTGTTGTTGTTGTTGTTGTTATTATTATTGGTTTCTTAGCTACCTGTTGAAATGTCCTTGATTCTCACAATTGGTTTTTCTGATGTTTACAGGCTACATTGCATCTCACCCTTCCATCCCCCCTAGTTCATTGGCAATCTGAGAAGTGATAATAGTTGCAATAGCAGAGCCACACTTTGAGCCTGACAGTACCATTGTCAAGAGCACAAATCTAGACTGGTTAAGACCAAACTTGAGCTAAGGGGTTAAAAATGGCAAGTTTTAAGGGTTGAGGGGAGTGGCCGTCTCCGGCAGATCAGCTGAGTGCTCGGACGATCCAAGTCTGGAACCCAGACACCTGGCCCTGTCTCCGTCCACCCCACACCCGGGACATGCCGAGAGGCCAAATCTACGAGCTTGGGGGTGTTGTTGCTTAGTGGTCCCTGAACTATATGACTAGTTGGGTTATAATAAACCATGGCGGATAATGCAAACACTGCTGGGGATGCTAACCAATTGGCCCAAAGTATAACATCTAATATACAGAAAATCACACAATGCAACAAAGTTGTGACAGACTGAGGATTCCACTATTTGGAACTGCCATATACTCTCTGAACTGCTGGAAGAAACTGTCTGTATCTTTTTTCTCACACATGACATCCGGATTGAGTAGTCTCTTATTCTTCTGGAATGCAACCCCTCCCTCCTGGGACTCTACCTCCTTACTATATTTAATCACAAAGCTACATAATAAGAACGCATGCGCAAGGAAGATGGCTGTCTGAGCTCAGGTTTTTTTGAGGGAAAACGGCAAAAAGATATGGAGCCAAGGTCTCGAAGACTGAATTGGGGCGATAATAAAGCAAGAACAACATAAGGGGGTTCTGGAGAAGCAGGTAGAGGAAGAAAATATCGTTTCTGAAAGAGCTGCTCTTGGAAAATGCCGCTGACCCAGGTGCCATCCCACCAGCTCCGCCTGCCATCCTACTCACTCCGGCCACTGCGGCTGCCATTCTGCCTGCTGTGGGTGCTGGCCTGGCCCTGTCATTCCCGTCTGCTTCTGCTTTGGCCGCTGCAGCTTGACCCTGCTGTTTCGGGGGGGCACAGACCCACCGCTGTCCCGCCTGCTCTGGACGCCGTGGCCGCTGTCCCATCTGCTTGGGCCGCCGTGGCTTGGCCCTGTTGCTTGGGGGGGGCATCGCCTCTGCTGCCATCTCGCTTGTTCCGGTCAGCTGCCGCAATTGCCACGACTGCTGCTTCATCTGTTCCAGCCGCCGACTGCTGTTTCATCTGCTTGGGCTGCTGACCTGGCCCTGCTGTTCGGGGGGGGCGTTGACCTTGCCGCTGTCCAACCCACCCCGGCTGCCACGGCCACCATTCCATCTGCACTGGCCACCGCGGCTCAGCCCCACCACTTGGGGGGGCACCCTGTTGTGTCGCTGTTGCCTGCCCTGTTGCCCATGGAGCTGTGGAGCTGGTGAGTCTGTGTCAGTGTGATTTGGGACTGGGCGGCTGGCCTTCTTGCCACCGCCATTGCCATCCTGATTGCGGTTCCCCCCTCCCTCCCTCTTCCTCTTCTCTCACCGCGGCTTGGACATTGTTGCCGCCGGGCGTCTTGATCGGTGTGGCCCTTTTCTGTCATCGCCCTGGCTACTGCGTCCTCGGCTCTTTGCACCTTATGATCTGAAGCATGCCAGGCCAGGAGGAACTGCTATCGCGCCGGCTGCTCTGCACACTGCTCAGCGACATATGGCCCCACAGAGAGGGAGGACAAGGATGAAGAGAATGGGGAACCTGCTTTTTTCCAACTAGCACCAACTTCCTCAGCCCACTTAAACTTTTACATAATTTTCAGACTACGCAGGGGAAAGAACAAGAAATCCCCCCAAAAAAATTATTCCGGCCCAAGCCGCCTCAGACTGCGCTGACCGCCTGTGTTTTGCAGTCTTAAGAACGACGTTTGGATCTGGATCTGCAGAAAGACCACGAGAAGGACAAGATAAACAGCAAGCCACACAACTACCAGACAAAACACATTATTTCCTCCTCCCAGAAGGGCAAGGGGTCATGGAACAAAGACCTAGCCGTATGACTACCAGACAAATGGAAAAACAAGCTACAATGCAACAACCTCAACAATCACCGGCCATTGATCAAGGAGTTACAGCAACAAGCTCAGAAGCCATGGGAGGAGCTAGCCCAAAGGTTAAACAGGCCATGCAGAAGGCTCTAAAAAAGCTTCAGACAACCAAAAATGACAATTAAGATTTTGACATGGAATGTCAATGGACTGAACTCTCCAAAGAAGAGAAAGAAAATATTTCACTATCTCAAACAGTTCAAGAATGATATAATTTGTCTGCAAGAAACTCATATCAAACCAACTGATCAAAAATACTTGTTTAATCCCAAACTTGGTCAACATTTTGTGACCTCTGCTACAGAAAAGAAAAATGGCATAGTTGTATACTTAAGAAAAGACATTAAGGCTGAACTAATTGAAGCAGATCCCTTTGGAAGATATATCACACTAGACCTAATCTTAGAAGGGAAAAAGACACTACTTTTGGGAATATATGCTCCTAATCAACAGCAAGACGGATTCTATAGAAATCTTCATGCTAAATTAGTACAGTGGGACTTTAAGTCTTGTATACTATTGGGTGACTGGAATGGCGTGATTGACACTAAAAGAGATAAGAAGACCTCTCGCCCAAATACTAAAATCCGAGCTAAGTTACCCAAATCTTTTTTTGACATGATGGACGACTTCGAATTGAGAGATGTTTGGCGAGAAAGAAATGCAGAGGAATATGACTTCACCTTTTTTTCTGATAGACATCAATCCCTTTCAAGGATTGATTTTATACTAACCACTAATGATTTACTTTCTAGGGTGAAGAAGACAAAGATTGCGGCGAGGGTTCTTTCGGATCATAACCCAGTTTGGATGGAATTGGGAAGGATAGTGCAGGCAAGAAGGTCTTGGAGATTGAATGAAAACTTATTTAGATATGAAAAGTACATTAATGATTGTAAAAAATTGTTATCTCAATACTTTGTTCTGAATATGAATAAGGGTACATCTATGGAATTTGTATGGGATGCAAGCAAAGGGTATATGAGAGGAGTACTGATGAATATAAACAAGATACATAGACAGAAACAAGGGCAAAAATGAAAAGAATTGGAAGAGGAAATTAAAGGGAAAGAGTTGGAGTTAACATTGAATCCAGGCGATACAAAGGCTAAGGAAGCAATCACCATATTAAAATCCCAATTTGATATGTTGATCTCTGACCAGGTAGCCACTAGTTTATTATATGCAAAACACAACACTTTTTGTAACGCAAACAAACCCGGCAGATGGTTGGCTTATCAGGTTAAAGATTGTATGATAAAGTGGGCTCAGAATATTGAAGAACCAATAATGCTGGACACGTGGGAAAGAATATGGGTAAGAAATGTGAAATTTTCACAAGCACAAAACCTGAGAGAAAATTTTTATAAGATGTTTTATAGATGGCATTTAGATCCTAAAAAGCTGGCTTCTATGTATCCGAATGTACAGCCTAAATATTGGAGATGTGGTTCTCTCGATGCTTCATATTTTCATATATGGTGGACTTGTCGAAAGGTTAAGGCATTTTGGATAAAAATGTGGTGGATCATGCAAAATATCTTTAACAGAAGGATAAAATTCACTCCTCAGTTATTTTTACTAGGTATATGTACTGACTTTACAGCGGTAGAGACCAATTTGGTTCTGCACCTAATAACGGCAGCAAGACTGTTGGTGGCGCAATACTGGAAGAAGGAAGACGTGCCTACAACTCAAGAATGGACATTGAAAGTTACAAACCTAGCCGAGATGGCTAAAATATTGGCATATCTTAAAGACCACTCAAATGAGAGCTATAAACGAGACTGGAAAAAATGGATTGACTATACACAAAACAAATATGGGACTAAGAAATTCCAGATAGCCTATGCTTAAGATTAGGAATAAGTTAAACTGCTTAAAGTTTGTGTAACAGCAAGAAGCTGAGTTCAACGTAGAGATCTTTTTGACTTTCTTTCTTTCTTTTTTCTTTTTCTTTTTTAATCTCCTTTGTTTAAATATATTTTAGACTGTGTTTGTTAAAAAGCTACACCGTGTACGGGCTCTGGGAAGTCGGGGGGGGGAAGGGAGGTGGGGTCTTAGGGGGAGGGGGTAAATATAGTATGTGCTAGATTTTAAAGTAACACGATTGCACTTGTATACTGTTGCTCTTTAATTCTAGTATAAAAATAGGACAAGCTGAATATATTGATAGATAGTAGAAATACACCGAAGGGAGGAGTAGAGGGAAAGAAGAAAGAGGGGTAGAGAGGGTGGGAGAGAGGATTGGAGGGAGGGTGAGAAGGAAGGGAGGGAGTGTATTGGGAGAGAGGAGTGATAGAGTGGGAGGGGAAGTAGGGTAGAGGGGAATGTTGGAGGGAAGAAGGAAAGTTGGAGGGGGGCGAAAGAAAGGGTGTATGGAGAGTCGAAGTGGTATATTGGGTTTGTATTTTGGGGGGTATTGTTGACAAGAGGGATGGCTGTGTTTATTGCTTAATGTTATATGGCCCCGGTTATGCACAGTATATATGTGACTGTACGAAATGAAATGGAAAATAAAACATATTTACACAAAAAAAGAATGACATTTTAACTTGTGTGCTGAGGGTATGATTGTACGATTGTGAGAGTGAATGCACCCACTTTTAATTTAATTAATTTAACTATTTTTTACTGTATTGTATTTTTTAACGACTACTGTGGGGTGTGTCAGTGTAGAATATTTGTTGAGTGAACATGATAGGTCTGAGTGTGTGACCTGAAGCCCCCTCCACTGAGTGCAGAAGCAGAAGTGGATGGGGGCCCGGATCTGCCCCTTGCCCCAGAGTGAATGGTATGTGTGGCCTGCTGGGAAGAATGGGGGCCATGGGAGAGGGGGTGTCTATGGTGGGGAGAGGGTCAGAGCATCTCAGTTATGACTGGGTGGGGCAGATATGACGGGAGCTGTAGGGCTAGCCATTACTGGGGAAGAAGGACTCGCTACATTACAGAGATTCCTTGTTCCGGCCCTTCAGGCTCACCTCAAGAACATGGTGGCAGAGGAGATCAGGGCCCTGGTCTCAGGTTGCTGCTGCTAAATGCCAGGTCTGTTGTGAATAAGGCTCCCCTCGTCATAGAGCAGGACACACACTTGACCTCGTATTTCTCTCGGGGCAGTGGAGACGTGATCTGGAATTAAGGGGAATAGAGACCTCACCCTTGTCATGGTCAGATCACTCCTTGCTGAGATTTGACTTCAGGACATTAATCCCCCACTGCAATGGGGAGGTGGAACTGATTAAGTGCTTCTGCCCCAGGCGCCTGATGGACCCGATGGGATTTCAGAGGGAGCTTGGCGAGATACCTGACTCCCTTGTCCGCAATCCGATCGAATCCTTAGTCGCGGCCTGGAATGCTGCGGCGACTGAGGCACTGGATCGGATTGCGCCTTTGAGGCCTCTCCGCGGCAATGGATCCAGGAGGGCACCTTGGTTTACCGAAGAACTCCGGGAGATGAAGCGCCAAAAGAGACGTCTAGAGCAATGTTGGAGGACTAGTAACTCTGAATCTGATCAAACACTACTAAGAGCCTTCATTAGGACTTATCTAATGGCGATACAGGCGGCAAAATGCAGGGATTTTTCTGCTCTTATTGCATCAGCGGAATCCCACCCAGCCGCCCTGTTCAGGGTGACCGACTCCCTCCTGAAAGGTGAGGGGGTGGGGGAACCTCTGCAGGGAAGAGCTAAGGAGTTTGTTCAGTTTCTGTTGGATAAAATCACTCTGGCGGGCCCCCGGAGGAGAGCCTTCTCTGTGGCTGCTCCGACCCTGTGGAACCAGCTACCCCCAAAGGTCCGGACCTTACCCACTCTCATGGCCTTCAGAAAAGCTGTTAAAACCTGGCTGTTCCGGCAGGCCTGGGGCTGTTGACCTTATTGTAAAGGTCCAGCCCCAATTAGAAATGTATGTGTGTTGGGAATTTTTAAATTATTCTTTTATTTTGCTTTTCTTTTTTTCTTTCTTTGTAAGCCGCCCGGAGTCCTCCGGGATTGGGCGGCCTAGAAATTTAAGAAATAAATAAATAAAAATAAATAAATTGTGTATAAGTGCATTATAAGTGTGGGATGCGGTGGCTCAGTGGGTAAGACACTGAGCTTGTCATCAGAAAGATCAGCAGGTCAGCAATTCGAATCCCTAGCACCGTGAGTGCTTCCAACCTAGCAGTTCAAAAGCATTTAAAAATGCAAGTAGAAAAATAGGAACCATCTTTGGTGGGAAGGTAATAGCATTCTATTGAATCATGCTGGCCACATGACCACGGAGATGTCTTCAGACAGCGCTGACTCTTTGGCTTTGAAACGGAGACGAGCACCATCCCCTAGAGTCGGGCACAACTAGCACATATGTTCGAGGGGAAACTTTAGCTATACATGGATTAACTTGCTTATAGTCCTGGCCCACTATAGAAAATTCAATCTCATGAATATGTCCCTGCTCTCATATAGTCCTTTACAGGTAATCCTCAATTTACAACTATTCGTTGTTTCCAAAATAGGTCCTAGCCTGGCGCCAAAGCCAATAAAGGACACCAGATACAAGGAATGGCATTTACAGCTTACTTTATTAAAGTATTCCAGCAAAAGAGTCTCAGCACCTAAGGAAGTCAAGACCCTGAACAATACACAAACAAAATTTTATACAGTTATGATTAAATAAGTTAATACCTTAAGAATCAATCTTTGGTTCCTTGATATATGCTTCTTTTCATTGGATCCTTCTACTTTACCCTCCTTCTTCATATATCACATGTTTATGTTAATATGCTCTTTTATCAAGAGTTGTGTCTTTTACTATTATAATAAGCTAGAAGTTACCAAATTTATATATCTACATCAGAGGTGGGTTGCTGCCAGTTAAGCCCAGATCAGCCAAACCGGTAGTAGTGGCAGCAGGAGGTTCTGCCCACCCACCCAGATGCTTCTGCGCGTACACAGAAGCCTTGCTTGCGCACGGGAACACACCCAAATGAATAGTAAAAAAATTGGCAACTCTTATCTACATGCCTTAGCTAGTGCCCTTCTAACATGCCCTTCTAACTTGTAACTTCCTTGTAACTTTTTTGTTGCTAGGCAGTACTTACACTCATCACAGCCATAATTTTCTGCCTCAACAATTTCTTTAACAAACTTTCTTAATTCCAACCTGAGACCATAATTACAATGGCAGTGAAAAAGGTGACTTATGGCAATTTTTCACACTTACGACCACTGCAACAGCTCCTTAGTGATGTGATCGAAATTCAGTTGCTTGGCATGTATTTATGACGGTTGCAGTGTCCTGGGATCATTGATACCTTTTACGATCGTCTGAAGAGCAAAATCAATGGGGAAGCCAGATTCACTTAACAACCATGTAACTAACTTAACTGCAGTGAGTCAACCATGGCAAGAAAGATGCTAAAATTTGGCAAAATTCACTTAACCACTGTCTTGCTTACCAATGGAAATTTTGGGCTCAATTTTGGTTGTAAGTGGACGATGACCTATACTCGTAAAAAGCCTGAGTTTCCCAACTAAGTGACCCTCCATTGGGCCTAGATCACCACTTGCCTGCTAGGCCTGGGGCTAGATAGTCCTTTAATTTTATCTTCTGAATTAGGCCTTAGGCCTTAGATTGTATACATGCTTACTATGTGACTTGGGCCATCCATTTTCATAAGATAGGTTAAAAACTAAAATTATGTTAAGTGAAATACATTTTCCTCCCAGCATTCCAATGGCATAGAAATTCTATAATGTTTACTTTGTCCAGCATATTAAAAGAAGAGATTTGTGAAAAGTAAGGCATTCTCTCTTTTAAATACATTCCATTTGGATCAATTGCTCGTCTCTGTGTCCTTCTATTCTAAGGCTTTTAGGGGCCATTTTTGTAGGAGGTAGGAGCCTGTGGCACTGATAATTGTTATGACTGAGAGTCATATCCTGGATTCCTCCACAAGGCTTTTATTCTGTTTTATTCATACTTCCCTTGAACAAAATGTCTTATCAGAGGGAGAATATGACTGAGGCTCCATCAACCTCTGAATCTCAGACTTAAAAAGAAGCAATTTAAGTAGTTTTCTAGTTTTCAGCCGAGATGGCATAATTTTACATTTGGACAAAATAAAAATAGGGGAGGAAGGTTTTGAAGGAGGTAGGGAAAAAAATAACATTCTCTCGGTGAGGAATTGTTATTCTTCAGCACTTTAACTTGTGAAAAGCTTGCTGAGTTGATGCACGGTCGTTCAACCAAGAAATCTGATTGGTGTGTGTCTCAGAGCTTCCACCAGATCAAGAGGTGTTTGAATTGCAACTTAGCGTGCTAATAACTACTTTGCCCACTTACCTTATTTTAGGCATCAAATCCTACAGTTATTCTGTCTCCATTAAAATGAAAGCATTTACCGACCTGCTGTCAATTCCCCAAAAGAACAAACTAGACTAAAATCAGTTTGACACGAAGGAGGACTTTAGCAGGGGAACCAAACAAGTTCAATAAGCAAGATGGCTGAAAGAAAAAGTTGAGCTCTGCATATTAATTTTCAGTCACAGCAATGAAATTCCTCATGTAGCATCAATAAAGACAAAATAAATGTGCTTCATGCTTGAGATCAGTCGTTTGACCTCGAAGATGATTTGGGGACTTGGAGGCTAAAACATATGAAGAGTGGTTGCAGGAATTGCGTATTTCTAGTTTAGTGAAAGGGACACGGCGGCTCAGTGGCTAAGATGCTGAGCTTGCCGATTGGAAATGTCGGCAGTTTGGCGGTTCAAATCCCTAGTGCCATGTAACAGAGTTGCTTGAACATGCGCATGTACAAGGAATGGAAGATGGCTGCTCGAGTGAAATGCTTGAGCCTCGCGAAGAGAGAAGAACAGAATTGTGAAGGACGGAGTTCCTAGACCTTCAGAGGGAGAAGTCCCCCATTGAGGCTATCCATCGGGCAGGCCGGGGGAGCATTTGGTTGAAAGGGGGGTTGCTCAAGCGGCCCCTAGATGCTTTGAATGCTCTGGAAACTTTCCCATCTCCATGCTGGCTTGCGGCAAAGACGGCGGCGCTCTGAGATCGGCGTTTTGAATTTGGCGGTGGCGGCAGCGACGGCACTGGGACAGCAAGCTCCTAGACTCCTAGTTCCTAGACTCTGAAGGGAGGAATCCTCTACGTAAGACCATCCATCAAGCAGACCTGGGGAGCATTTGGGCGGTAGCGGTCACTTAGGCGGCCCCGGGCGACGAACGCTCCAGAAACTTTTTCCATTTCCATGCTGGCTTGTGATGATGATGATGATGGTATTGTTGTGAGATTGGTGGCGGCGGTGGCGACGGCGCTAGGGCGGTGTGCGGCTAGGGCGGCGTGCAAATCCCGACCTTGACACTGGACCCCCAGACTTGGTTTGTCAAACTTTGGAGTTAATGTGCTGTATTGGGGCCTTGAGGAGGAGCGGTGAGTGGCTTAACTATTGGACCATGTCTACTAGGATTGGGCGGTTGGCCTGTGCTGCTGCTGCTGCAACAGCCTTCCCAGCCTTCCCAGACCTCCCCCCTCCCCTCCCCCTCTCTTACTACTCATTATCCACCATCTGCTGCCCCACAAGAAGACTTTTTACGACCGCACCCCAGGCTGGGTCAGCCACCACTCCAGTCACTTTCGAACTTTGGACTTTTGGACCCTTTCCCCCCACCCACCCCTTACCATTGTTCTTAACGCCGCTCTGTTTCGTCTACGCCCTCTTGGGACTGTGCCCCTTTGGACTAACAGCAAGAAACGGGGGGGGGGGCAGGCTTTGGACTGCCTCTTATCTTAATCTGGCACTTATGCCCCCCTATCTGCAGCTATCCCATCCATCTTTGACCCTGGACCCTCACCCCCATATTTGCACAAACCCACTGATTGGGCTTAAGTTCTACGCAATTCCATGGATGAGGTGTGTATGGTATGATTGTGGATTCTTGTGCCCATTTAATTTTAATTATCTACTGTATTTTTGCATTTTTAACTTCTATAGTGGGGATTGTTTGAGTGGGTGAGTGTGGTATGCATGAGAGGACTGAGAGTGCAGCCTGGTGCCTCCTCTACTGAGTGCTGAAGCAGAAGTGGTAGGGGGCCCAGGCCTACCTCTCGTCCTAGAATGATTGATATGAATGGCCTGCCGGGGAGAACGGAGGCTACGGGAGGGGAAATGGGGTCTACAGCTGTGGGGATGGGCCGGCGCATTCCAGTCATCGTTGGGAGAGGCAGGTTTGATGGGAGCTACAGGGCTAGCCATTACCGGGGAAGGAGGGTTCGCTACGTCACAGAGATCCCTCCTTCCGGCCCTGTTAGCTCTACTCCAGGACCAGATGGCGAGAGCTGTCAGGGCCCTGGTCTCAGGCTGCTGTTGCTAAATGCCAGGTCTGTGGTTCACAAAGCTCCCCTCGTCCGGGACCTAATATTAGACGAGGGGGCAGACCTGGCATGTATTACTGAGACCTGGCTGGGCCATGAGGGAGGAGTCCCCCTCACTGAAATGTGCCCAGAAGGGTTTCAGGTGCTACATCAGCCGCGACACCAGTAAAAGGGGTGGGGGAGCGGCAGTCATCATCCGAGAGTCCCTAGTTCCTCGTAGGATCCCTGCTCCAGAGATTGTCGGGTGTGAGTCCTTTCGGGTGAAGTTGGATCTTGGGGGTCCAATGGGTTTGTTGCTAACATACCTACCTCCCAACAGTGTTGCAACAGCCCTGCCTGTGCTCCTCTAGTCAGTAGCCGAACTGGCAGTTGAGTTCTCCAGGCTTATAGTGCTGGGGGATTTCAACCTGCCGTCGCTCGGTGAACGCTCGGACGGAGTGCAGGAGTTCATGGCTTCCAGGACAGCCATGGACTTGACCCAGGTAATTCAGGGTCTGACTCACTCAGCGGGGCACACGCTCGACCTCGTGTTTCTCTTGGAGCAGTGGAGACGTGATCTAGATTTGAAGGGCATTAAGATCTTGCCCTTGTCATGGTCAGATCACTCCCTATTGAGGCTCGAATTTTGGAAACCAATCCCCCACTGTAGGAAGGGGGAACCGATTAGGTGGTTCCGCCCCAGGGGCCTGATGGACCCTATCGGATTTCAGACGGCACTTGGGGAGATACCTGACTCTCTGGCCCACAGTCCGGCAGAGTCCTTGGTCGCTGCTTGGAATATAGCGGTGGCAGAGGCTCTAAACCGGATTGCACCTTTATGGCCTCTTCGTAGCAGTGGATCCAGGAGGGCTCCTTGGTTTACCGAGGAACTCCGGGAGATGAAGCGCCAAAAGAGATGCCTAGAGTGACGCTGGAGGGCTAGTAACTCCGAATCCGACCGAACACAATTAAGAGCCTTTATTAGGACTTATATTGTGGCAATATGGGCAGCAAAATGTGCGCATTTTTCCGCTCTTATTGCATCCACAGAATCTCGCCCAGCCACCCTGTTTAGGATAGCCCGCTCCCTCTTGAAAGGGAGGGATGTGGACGAACCCTTGCAGGGTAGAGCTGAGGAATTTGTTCAGTTTCTGACAGATAAAATCGCTTGGATCCAGACGGACCTGGACTCCACTTGGACGGTACCAGCCGAGGTGCTGGGATTTTGTGGAGCAAGTTTCAACTTGTCGCTCCTGAGCAAGTGGACAAGGCCATGGGAGCAGTGAGTGCCTCCACCTGTTTATGGACCCATGTCCCTCCTGGCTGGTCTTGACCAGCAGGGAGGTGACACGTGGCTGGCTCCAGAGGATTGTTAACACCTCTCTTCTGGAGGGATCTTTCCCGCACCCTCTAAAGGATGCAGTGGTGAGACCCCTCCTTAAGAAACCATCCCTGGACCCAGCCATTTTAAACAACTATCATCCAGTCTCCAACCTCCCATTCGTAGGGAAGGTTGTTAAGAAGGTGGTGGCCTTTCAACTCTGGCGGACCTTGGATGAAGCAGATTATCTGGATCCCTTTCAGTCGGGTTTCAGGCCTGGTAATGGCACAGAAACTGCTTTGGTCGCGCTGATCGATGATCTCTGGTGGGCTAAGGGTAGAGGTCATTCCTCTATCCTGGTGCTCCTTGACCTCTCAGCGGCCTTTGATACCATCGACCATGGTATCCTTCTGCGACGGTTACGGGAGATGGGAGTGGGAGACACCGTCTTAAGGTGGTTCTCCTCCTACCTCTCGGACAGGTCGCAGTCGGTGTTGGTTGGAGGACAGAGGTCAACCCCTAGGCCCCTCAACTATGGGGTGCCACAGGGTTCGGTCCTGTCCCCCCTCCTATTTAACATCTACATGAAGTCGCTGGGTGAGATCATATGCCGGCATGGGATCAAATATCATCAATATGCGGACGATACCCAATTGTATCTGTCCACCCCGTGCCAGCTCAGCGAATCAGTGGAAGTGATGTGCCAGTGCCTGGAGGCTGTCAGGGTCTGCATGGGAGCGAACAAGCTTGCACTCAACCCAGACAAGACCGAGTGGCTATTGATGTTGCCTCCCAAGGTTAGTCCAGATATTCCACTTCTTAACCTGGGGGTGAAATTATACACCCCTCAGAGAGGGCCCGCAATTTAGGTGTCCTCCTGGACCCACAGCTGACGTTAGAGCACCACCTGTCGGCTGTGACCAGGGGGGCTTTCATCCAGGTTCACCTGGTGCACCAGTTGCGGCCCTACCTGGACTGGGAGGCACTTCAAATAGTCACTCATGCCCTCGTCACCTCAAGACTGGATTACTGTAATGCGCTCTACATGGGGCTGCCCCTGAAGAGTGTTCGAAGACTACAGTTGGTGCAGAACACAGCCGCGCAAGCGATATGGGGTGTATCTAGGTACACCCATGTTACACCGATCCTCCGAGAGCTGCACTGGCTCCCCATTGGTCTCCAGACGCGCTTCAAGGTTCTAGTCGTTACTTTTAAAGCCCTACATGGTTTAGGACCTGGCTGCCTGAGAGACCGCCTCCTGCCACTCACCTCCCAACGACCAACAAAATCGCACAGGCTGGGCCTCCTCTGGGTGCCGTCAACCGGACAATGCCAGTTGGTGGCTCCCCAGGAGAGAGCCTTCTCTGTTGCTGCGCCGGCCCTGTGGAACGATCTACCCGCAGAAATCCGGACCGTTACCACTCTCCCGGCCTTCCATAAAGCCGTTAAGACCTGATTGTTCCAGCAGGCCTGGGGCTGTTGATGGATATCCAGCCCCCACTTAGATGTAATGGATGATGTGAATTTTTAATATTGTACTTTTCTATTTTTAAATTTAAACTGTTTCTGTCTTGCTGTGAGCCACACAGAGTCCCGATGGGAGAGGGCGGCATACAAATTTTAATAAACCTTAAACCTTAAACCTTGTCCCAGCTTCTGCCAACCTAGCAGTTTGAAAGCATGTAAAAATGCAAGTAGAAAAATAGAAACCACATATGACAGCATTCTATTCACCTTTGGCATTGAGTCATGACCATGGAGACATCTTCAGACAATGCTGGCTCTTCGACAGCATGGCCACATTACCATGGAGACATCTTCAGACAGTGCTGGCTCTTTCGCTTTGAAAAGGAGATGAGCACCGCCTCCTAGAGTCAGGAACGAGTAGCACATATGTGCGAGGGAAACCTTCTTTACCTTTAGTTTAGTGAAAAGTATGACCAGGTGTGACAAGATGGCAGTGTTCCAATATTTGAAGGACTATCACAAAAGGGGAGTCAACCTATTCTCCAAAGCACCAGAAGGTAAAACAAGAATCAATGGATGGAAACTAATCAAGAACCTAGAGAAGAACCTACTGTAGAACTAAGGAGAATTTTCCTGACAGTTAGATCAAAAAATCAGTGGGATGACTTGTCTCCAGAAGTTGTGGGTGCCCCATTGCTGGAAGTTTTTTTTTTAAAAAAAGAGACTGGACAGCCACCTGTCTGAATTGGTATAGGGTCTCCTGCTTGAGCAGGGGGTTGGACTAGAAAACCCCGATGGTCTTCCTTCCCATAACTCTGTTATTTTGTTATTCTGCCTTCTTCCCCTTCTCTGGCTACACACATCACTGTGGTTAATGAATAGGGCAAAAGAGCTGATACATATCAAATTATTACAAAAAGAGAAAAGATTGCTTCTGCTGCAGCTTAAATCACAGGACTCTCTATCTTTTTCATCATTGATGTTGTAGATGTTACCATATTAATCAAGGTTAGACTAGGTTTAAGTGGCTCATTCAGATTAAAAGACTATCATTTAGTATGACTCAACTGCCGTTCTTTTCACAGTAGGTAAAACTGACAGTAACTGTTTTAATATTTAATCTCTTTTAAATAAGTTTCACCTTTGGTTCATACGCTACACAAAGCTGTAATGTGTATCTGTGTTTTTGACTTAGTGTTCTGAAGGAACTCAGTCCTTTAGATTTGTATAAGTAGTTCTCAGTTAAAGACAGTAACTGGGACCAGCATTTCCATTACTATAACATTTGGTCAAAATCTGCAAATCACATGACCATGCTACTTAGCAGTGGCAATTGTGGCATTTCTGATTGCCATCGTTAAGTGAATCACATGCCATTGTTAAGTGTGACTCTTACCACTCACTTGTTCACAATCCTCTCCCCAGGATCCCCCCAAAAATATTTAGGAAATGGTCCATCTTATGCTAGTTTAGGACCATAGTAAAGATTTAGCAATAGCACTTAGACTTATATACAGACCCACAGTACTTACAGCACTCACTGGGCAATTTGCAAATGTCAGCATATTGCCCACAACATTATGGGTCCTCATTTTACTGACCTTGGAAGGATGAAAGGCTGAGACAACTTTGAGCTGGTCAGGATCGTACTCCTGGTGTTTGTGCAGAGTTTGCCTGCAATACTGCACTTTAATCTCTGTTTCACCAAGACTCTGGACCACCTACTACTGTATCCCTCTTTGCCACTGATCACACTATCTTGTTGAGATGGTGCACTGAGTTAAACCTCTGTTGAAAGAAGAAGAGGAGATGTTGTGGGAGGGCAGAACCCAGCTTAAATGTTGAGCCCTGGCCAAAGCACATCTGGTGCTGGCAGAGAATTGGAGAGATGGAGGCAGAGGGGAAAGAACAAGGGGAAGGAGCTAATATTGACTGTCCTGGGCCAAGGAGCCAGGAGGCATTCTCTGCAAATCTCCAAGTTAATAATATTGAGTAGACTGGGGATGCAGCAGCAACGGAAATGATGCAGTAGAAAATAAAGAAGAGGAGTAAGCCTGCTGTTCTGCCACTCTGGCAATCTAGAAAGTTCTGGCATGGCTTTTGGGAAGCCTAGTGCAAGACTTAAGGAGTTGAGTGGGATCAGTAGCAATAGCAATAGCACTTAGACTTATATACTGTTCCATAGTACTTCACAGCACTCTCCAAGTGGTTTAAAATATAAACATATTGCCCCTGGATCCTCATTTTATCAACTTCAGAAGGATGGATGGCTGAGTCAACCTTGAATCCATCAGAATTGAACTTCAGGCTACACTGCACTACCAAGGCTCCTAGAAACCCAGGCTGTTGCATTGCTCCAATTGTACTTTGCCTCTGAGTTGTTCTTAATTCAAGAAAGCAGGAAGAGAGAGGAAAGTTACAGCTGTGCTACTACAAGGAAAATGACACAATGCAGCACACCAACCTGACTGGAAGTGGGAAATAGATATTGTTAAAGAAAGAAACTAGCTTGACTGGGCAGCATAGCAGGTGGGACATAATTTGGACTCAGCTGCTGGTATCCACTAGTCACATGATCACAATTTGTGACTTCCCTTATGGTTTCCCCACTGAGTTTACTTACTGGAAGCTAAAAGTGAAGCTCCCAAGTGCCAATCATATGACTACAAGGATGACTGCAAGTCCCATTGGATCAGTGCCATTATAAGATTGAAACTGTTACTGAACAAGAGGTTGCGAAGTGAGGACAACCTGTAAATCATGTTTTATATCAAAAGTAGGAAATCTGTGACCTACAGATGGCCCTTAAAGGTAAAGGTTCCCGTCAAACATATGTGCTAGTTGTTCTTGACTCTAGGGGGTAGTGCTCATCTGGCCGAAGAGCCAGTGCTGTCCGAAGATATCTCTGTGGTCATGTGATTGGCATGACTAAACACCGAAAGTGCACAGAACTCTGTTATCTTCCCACAAAAGGTGGTTCCTATTTTTCTACTTGCTTTCGAACTGCTAGGTTGGCAGAAACTAGGACAAGTATGTGGTGCTAGGGATTTGAACCGCCAAACTGCCAATCTTTCTAATTGACAAGCTCAGCATCTTAGCCACTGAGCCACAGCATCACTTTATTTATTTAGTTATTTTAATTAATTAATTAATTTTATTTATTTATTTAATGGCCCTTAGAGTGCTATTAAATTGCCCAAACAGGGCCTAAAATTTCCCTCCCTCCTCCATGGCCTAGCATTTCAAGGGATCTAAAAATTGTCCTTTAATCAAGTAGCTTTGGTTAAGTAAACCACAGCTTACTATGTTATCTGGACCAGGTTAATAGCTACTTTAAGTTTATCTGATTTTCCATCGATTCCTTTTTTCTGTGTTAGCCTCCTATTCTATAATACACCAAGGCAGGAAAATTGTTAGTGATAGTGGAAATATAAATCTGGATGTACCTCTGGAATGGTTTCAAAGGTTGCTCAGAATTTTAGCAAAATTGCTTTTCCATTCAAAGAGATATTTGAAAGAGCCTCCAGGATGCATCCAGAATTCCCAATGGGAACCAGCTCCTCTTCCTGGTTGTGGCCCAGATGAGCATGTGCGTGTACATGAAGTACTCCCTTTTTGGCACTCAGTGCCAAAAAGTTTTGCCATCACTGTTCTAGCCTATGTAGTCAAGTCATCACTGGCATGAGTGACAAGACAGGATCGTATCTCTCAGCTACAGTCGCAACACCTCCAAAATGTGATGGGTAATTGTATTCTTGTATACAATTGTATAATGATATTCTTTTGACTGAGAGGATTTCTAGATCAGCATAGAGATGCACCTCTGCTTTTCTAAGTGGTTTATAAAGTGCACTATTTCCTTTTAATATATGTATTATTTTCAGTTCCCTCTATTGTGGTTATTTTTCTACTGCTAAAAGCCACACTAATGGCACCAACCACAAACATAGAAGGAACAAATGTTGTTTGTTAGGACTGCACTTGTACTTCAAATGAATGTTTCGCTTCACTGAAGGCTTTATCAAACTAACGCTTCAAGTGCTTCACCAGGGAGAAGTCAAGTGGCATATATAGCCCAGTATTTCTACATCACAGAAGGGTTGTGTCACTTTCTTTGAGAATGGGTGGCTTGTGTAACAAAGACCTACATGCTAGAAGCAAGCTGGGAGGTTGAGGCTAACCAATACTTCCTTCACCTTTGGGGAAGGCAATGAGGTGGAGCCTGTTTCCTCCATGACACAAAGCATTGATTTGATGTGGGCTCCATCCACTTCACACTGGCCTAATTTTTATCAAGGAATAAATTGCACAAAAATATGTAGACTGTCTGGCACCAAACAGTCTGCATTTAGAAGAAAGAATCAAAGAATCCATATACAGACATGTTTGTTTGTTTGTTTGTTTTGTCAAGCATGTATAAGATAACAGATATAACTATAAACATGATTATGAATACAAGAAATGGGTACGAATAAGTGGGGACAGTAGGACAGGGATGGTAGGTACGTTGGTGCGCTTATGCACGCTTCTTTATGGACCACTTAGGAATGGGGTGAGGTCGACAGTAGATAGTTTAAGGTTAAAGTTATGGGGGTTTGGAGATGAAACCACAGAGTCAGGGTAGTCCATTCTAGGCATTGACCACTCTGTTGCTGTAAATAGAATGATATCTTATTTCTCTTTTTGAGTATGTCTCAAATAAGGCACTCTTGTCAAAACCATCTTCTCTGGGCGTGTTTTGCTTCCAGGACCTTTCTGTCTTACCAACTTTATTTTAATGCTTCAGAGCTTGCCCTTGATCAATTTTCCTCAAGGATTTGATCCCCAAGGGGAGGAGAGGTGCCTATTCTTCCACTTGCAAATGACAAATTCAGAATTTTGCTTTGATTAATTTTAATTTGTGCCTACACTAAACCCATTATTTTATTTTGGCACTATCGGTGGCTTCTGCTCTTCCATTAAGATAGCCAATTAAGCAGGAAGGTTAGAGTTCAAAATAAATTTCATTAGAAGTTTGCACTGCCTCTGACTGCAATAAGCTATTTTATGAAACTTAAGAGTTGAAATCGTAATCTCTAAGCATTTTTCCTTTTGCTAACATGCACAAATTGCACTTTGCATATAGATTGTAACTGCGGTAGGTGATTCAATGTGTAAAAGGTTTAAATTTTCAATCTTCTACAATTCTCTAGCTTTTTCTTTAGATTTCATTAAAACATGTTCCATTATACAGTATTTGTCAGAATAAATAACTGCAAGTAAAAGCAAATTCCTTGCTTATATCTCATACTCCCCTTATTTTGCTAGAATGTTTCAGCTGAACAAAGAGAAAGCAACTGCCTATTTACCTTTGAAGTCAGTCCTATTATTTATATTGCATTTATCATCCTTTCATCTTAACCTGAAATATGAGGAATTGTTCTCAGTTTCTCAAGGTACATAGAGACATAAATAGCAAATGTATCTAGGCCATCTGCATAGCAAAATATGAATTGAGGAAATTAGATATTAAACTCCAGAAATGACATATATTTTACCAAAATGAAAAATGTGACAGTAAGGTTGTAAATGCTTTTTTTGACTATTTTTTTTCCTGTAGGAACCATTTGTCAACCTAAATAAATTATCTGTTTGCAGATCTCACCAGAAAAATCAAAGAATTGTAAATGTACTCGAGAACAGTCAATCCTGTCCCAATATATCAGTTCCTCTCCCTATAAGGGAAGATTCACCTATACTATCTAGAAGCCAAGAAATATAGGAAAACAGAAACAGAGAAAACATTCTTGTATGTATCAGGAATTCATAATTATTTTTATGTGGAGCAGAAGGAGGAGGATGACAACCAAGACTTCTAACAGAGTTAATTTTCAAATAATATGAATGAAAGACAAAAATGTGGAAACTTATTGAAAATGTAATAAAAATATATCACAATAAATAAGAGCAAGAAAAAAGAGTTGGGATTACACAGAAGCAAATATTAAATTATTCCAAGGTAAACCATGGGACAAGATTGTAGCAATGTTCATGGTCTGTCAAGATAAATGGATATTTGTTTGCCCTATAGATATAAGTTTATTTAATAAATTTTCATTGCCAAACACTTTCATTGCCAAAGACTTTGGCACTAACTGAATTTATCGACATCTGGAGTCTAATGGCTCTTCCTTTAGAAGCATTCCTAAAATTGTGGCCAAATGGTATGTTTAGAAGGTAACAGTAGGAATGTAATTTGTCATGTCCTCAAAAATTTTGCATAGTTAATTTTGAGTTAAGCATTACAGGTCTATTTCACTTTTAAAACCAAAGTAGTTTTACATTTAAAAGACTTTGCTTAATGTTACTGTTTCCTTTTATGCTTGTTATGTGTTTATTGTTTATGTTATTTTGCTACAATCTTTTCAGCACTTTGGTAATATGAGTTTGTAAAACATATGAATTATCCCTAATACTAATCTTATAATTTAATACATTATCATGTATATAGGTAGAACCAGGGACGTGCAGTCACTAGAGGCAAGGGAGGCGGGGCCTCACCAGTCTCCTCAGGGAAAGGAAAGGATTTTAAATAATTTTCTTAAAATAATTAAAGCCAGGGTAGTTGCTACCAGATTTCAAGTCACAGTGGCTTGGTGTCTGCTCTCAGTATTGACTAGGAGGAGGCCAGAGAACTAGGGGCCTCTTTTGCATAAGGATTTTTTTGCCTTTTAAGAGTTAAGCAAGGGTTAACAAGCGAAGAATTTCTTATGCAAATGAGGCACGTATTCTCTTGCCTCATGTAGAGGGCATTTTTAGGCTTTTTAGACTTCTCTGGGAGCAACTAGCTCAGTCTGACTTCAGAGCTCTGGCTTTTCAAGAGGAAAGGGCGGGGCAGGGAAAAGCAGAGTTGAAATTGTCTCTGAAACAGCTGGAAAGGGTGCGTGTGTGGGGAGGGGGGAGGAATTCAAAAAGTTTGATCGGAAGGCAACAAGGAAAGGGGGGGTATGGCAGAGGAGCTGCTTTCAAGCCTTTGGAAAATATATCCAATCCAACTTCTGTGTTTGTGTTTGAGAGTGAGTGAATGAGAGAAGGATCGAAGTTCTCTGTCTGCGTGTGTCTGTTTGAGAGAGGGGGAGGGAGAGAGGGAGGAAGGAGGGGGAGGGAGAAGAAAAAGAACGGGAAAACTTATTTTGCAAGGGGGGAAAATGCTGTCGCTTTAAATAGGAACTGAGCATGCCTGGCTGTGGAATTCTGGGAGTTGAAGTCCACAAGTCTAAAAACAGCCTCACCGGGGCTAAAGCTGACCGCACGTCACTGGGTAGAACTAGATTCAATGTCAGGGTTCCAGATAACATCCAGAATTAAATCAGAGTATTGCTCAAAGTTCCAATTTATTAAGAGAGTCATGTTGGCACATCTGGGACAACCTGAATCTGAAGGCTTCCTGGGTTTTCCCCACCCAGTTGAGAGTTCATGATCTTGCCCCCATACCCACAAGTCCATTACATGGTCCAATCTTCCACTGCCATGCTGGCAGTTCCACCCATCCAGTTCCGGTCAGGTGCAGAGACAAAAGATGACCTTGGATTCTAGAACGGAATTTTATTTTGACAACATCACATTGTATTCCTTACTATTCCCCCTCCCAATTCCCCACTAATGAAACAGCATAGTAGAAGAGAATATTAGTGTGGCAGTCCAAAGATCCCAAAAGGAACCGGCTGCAGGCCTGACATTCAGATTTATTCCCTCCATCTCCTATCACCATCACTGATTTTACCGGTGATGTAGGACCTTGAAGTCATACTGAGAGGAGAATACACTTCCCCACTTACTGTATATAGAGAGTCTTGACAGATGCCAAGCGAGATGCAATTCCTATTCAGGATTGTCCATTGCAAATATGGTACTTCAAAGTCTGGTCCTTTTTTTGTAGGGTCATTGAATTGAATTGAATTGAATTGAATTTTATTATTTGTATGCCGCCCTTCTCCGGGAGGGACTCAGGGCGGCGAACAGCTCAAAAGGGGAAAAGGGGAACATAAAACAGAATACAAGTAATTAAAATAACCAAGAATCACACAACCATACAAGTCGAGAGGGGAGGGGAACTCATCAACCCCAGGCCTGCCGGCAAAGCCTGGTTTTGACGGCTTTTCGGAAGGCCTGGAGAAAGGTGAGGGTCCGAATCCCTGCGGGGAGTTCGTTCCAGAGGGCCGGAGCTGCCACAGAGAAGGCCCTCCCCCAGGTAGTAGCCAGGTGGCATTGGCTGGTAGACGGAACCCAGAGGAGGCCAACCCTGTGTGATCTAATGGGTCTTTGGGAGGTAATTGGCAGCAGGCGGTCTCTCAAGTCATATATAGTTCTATTTGCCTTGTTGGGTATTAGAATAGCAAATTCTTGAAGTATCCTTGCTTCCCTCTCCATGCTTCTCTACTACATCATGTTTCATTCTATATATCAATGTCACATGGCCAACACCATAACAAACTTCAGCAAAAAAGAACACCAAAGCCTCATCTCACTGGCAGGGCAAGCTACTTATAAAAACAGAGAGCAAACCCCATACTCACTAGGACAAATGATTTTACCTGGTTAGGGAAACTAACATCTGCAAGCAAACAACCATGCTCAGAGAGCACCAAGGACTCCACACATCCACAAAATCATTATGTGAGAATTCTGTCTTCTACCAAAGAAATTCTGCCATGGGAATCAAATCCATTTCATCCTGGTTACTAAGAATGATTGAGAGAGTTTAAGTTATTGTGCTGAGAGTATTCTGCTGGTGTCCTATTAAACATTCTTGGAACTAGATTGTTTATTGCAATGTTTTTCAACCTTGGCCATTTTAAAACATGTGGACTTCAACTTCCATTGTTCCTCAACCAGAGTAAGGAATTTTGGGACTTGAAATCCACAAATCTTAAAGTTGCTAAGGTTGAGAAACACTGGCTTAATAGCAATAGCAGTAGCACTTAGACTTATATATCACTTCACAGCGCTTTTACAATCCTCTCTAAGCAGTTTACTGAGTCAGCATATTGCCCCCAACAATCTGGGTCCTCATTTTATCAACCTTGGAAAGATGGAAATACAAAGTGATCTTCCTCTACTGCTATGGCTAGATCCTTGTTTAATCCAAAGTGGATAACATTCACATGAAAAAGCGAAGTATTGTTTCTTGCAAATGTGAAGTAGGAGCTTCTGGCTTATTTTTCTTCATATAGAAACTGAAGCAAAGCCTGAGAGTCAATATGGTTTCTTCTTATAATAACAAGCAGTAATTTCTCATTGTGCCTAAATGATGGTTTGAGCTTCTGTACTTAAAGCCAGATAATAAAATTAGTGTCAGCTTCTGCTTTGTTATCGCTTCAGCTGCCATGAAACGGGGAGGGAGGGCATGGTATTTGGGAGGGGTTACTCATTGTGCTGGAGGAATGTTCTGGAGTTCACCGGCTGATCAGACTACGCATGCGTGGGTGTTTCCCACCAGGACTAACGGCACTGACATTCCATCTTCGTGATGCCTTTTGAAGTTATCTCACACCTGACACTTGGAAGACTTATGATTGGACTGGGACTATGATGCCAAGGGGTGGGGAATGGGCTATTCTATATATCAATTGCTTTTGCGCCTAATTAATCAGACTTCGCTACGCTTTGCCTTTTAACCATTCTTAATTAGTAAAAGTACACTTGATTTTCCACACATGGAGTCCGGTGGTCTTTCTTTCCTAGTTAATTAATGGAGAGGAGCTGACAATTAGGTTATCCTCCAACTAAAAACAAATTTTATCTCTCCAGTTTATCTTTTGCACATGAAGTTTATAGATTGATAAAATGATAATCATTTTTATTCTGCTTGCATGAAAGGAAATAAATCTGAGAAATGCTTTAGTTTTCCAAGTAGCTAAATATATAATCCTGGAAGAAGTACAATCCCTTACATTATATCTATATAAAGGCTTGAAATGAAGAATGCCTTTTAAAATAGGGGACATCTGTCTAAACCTGACATCTCCAAGTGTTTGAAGCCATTTTATTGTTTGATTTAGCTTTTCATTCATGCTTGACCATAATAATTTAGATTTCATTTCTTTTCTCATTCCTTTTGTCTCAACATCCTGTTTTTCCAAACTACTTTAATCTGTTAGTTCTAATTCATTTTATCAGTAAATGCTATCACACAGTATCCATTATTCAAAAAAAAAAAAAAAACATGGTCTACTGTTCCAAAGCACTAATAGGTCTTTCTATTACTAATATTTACTTTTTCCATTCTTTAATGGAAAAATTGGACAATCCATTTTATTATACGTTATTATGCTTGTTATTAATTTTTAATCAACAGATTCTTTTTTTTTTCATTAAATGGATCATTAAAGATGACAATTATGCTCAGGGCATTGCTTACCTGACTCAAAGGTTGAAGAACTTAGCCAAGTGTTTAATAATCCTAGTCATTAGCCTTTTGGTTATACACAATTTACTCAACCTAAATTCAACAAGTGTAATATTTTTGCATCAAACTGCATCTTCTTCCAGGTTGTCCTAAAGCTAGCAAGTTTGATATTGCATAGACAACATGGTCTTATTCTTGAAAGATATATGATAGATAGATAGATAGATAGATAGATAGATAGATAGATAGATAGATAGAATAAACATAAGTAATCATAATCCTGACTCAACATCCATCCCTATTCCTCAATTATGTACTAGATTAAATTATATGTAACAAATGGCAGTTTGTTTTTCCTTTTTCTGTCTTTCTCGTTTTAAGAGAGTAGAGTCTCACTAAGCAGTTTCTTCGGCACACAATCAACTCTGCATAATGTTAAATGCATAAGTGGAAAAATATATTGAAATATATGCATAAAATGGCATATATTCTTGTAAAATAGGAACTATGCAGTTGGATTGTATCTACATTAAACCTGAAAATTTGTTATTAGGGGTTTTTGTGGATGTTGTTATTGTTTCCTCTCTTTTTCTTTCTCTTCAATTGTACAAGAGAAGTGAAATATTTGATATCAGGTTTGATTGAGCTCATGTGACATCACTATTTCAACTAAAATCGCAGATGATATGAAACTGAGTAAAGAATGGACATGCTGGCCATATTCCTTTCCTCAATATCCAAACCTCAGCCAACCGCCTGAATGAGACCTATCCATTTCTCACATGTGTAGGAATCTCTTGGTGAAATCATCCCTTTGAGTACTTGTATTAGAAACCTGAACCTCACAAACAGCTCTTCTTTAGTTTAGGGCAGTGCTTCTCAGAGTTAGCAATTTTAAAATGTTGGCCATGCTAAATGGGGAAATCCGGGAGTTGAATAAAAGAGTAACAGAGTTGGAAGGGAACCTGGAGGTCTTTTAGTCCACCCATCTTAAGGTTGAGAAACTCTGGTTTAGAAAAATACAAGTCTTTTTAGCTTTATTGATAGCAATAGTTTTAAAATGTGGTGGTTTTGCAGTTTGATAGGGCTGGGATTTTTCCCAAAGCACTTTCTTTTTTTTTTTTTTTTTAAATATATTTTATTCATTTTTCACATTCCATTTGCAATCACTTATATACAGGGTATTTACTATAAGAAAAGAAAAAAAGAAAAAGGGAATAAAACGAACAAATAAAAAGGAAACACAACTCATCATTCACAACCCCACCTAACCCTTCCATCCTCCATACACCCCACCCAAAGCACTTTCATGTGGCTTATGCTTCAGAAATGAAACATCCCACAAAGTTCTCCACAGTCTTGGAGTATAGAAGCCGCATTAACTTCCTAGAAATATGTTTCATGATTAATTTTATGTTAAAGTTAACAAAGGTTAGGTAGACAAGGAGCAACAGCCACAGGTTGTTAAACCTAAATATCCTTTTTAATCTTCCTAACTTCAGGGTGATAAATAGATGTTTGGAACATATTTTATTCCTTGTTGCTTTTACAGCTATTGGAAGGAAGGTTGCATTTCATTATTAATAATGAAGTTAATTCACCATCCAGAGACTGAGAGTGAATTGGGACACCATAAAAATTTTCTTAAATGAAAATATAAATAATTAATTTCTTACAAATTTGTTGGTTTGTTTTTAAATTTAAAAGGTAAATTATATAAATACTTGATAAATTTCTTGGAAGTTTTGCAGCAATCCCAGTCGATACTGATAGTTTTTTGAGAAAACAAAATAAAATGTGCTAGGTTGATATCCTCCTATGCAGTAATCCATTTACACTTTTAAATCCCTTTCAATGCATTAAAAGCAGTGTTTTTTTCTTTCCAGCTCCATTTAAGTGTGAAATGTCATTGATTGCACACATTTTCAAACCACTAGTTGGTGGGGGTGTGTGTGCATAAAAATGTTTTCCTTACAGCTTCTATCAACTGGGGAATGGTTCCATCTTTGTAGGAGATACAAGTTTTAGATTGCTCCGTTGAGAACTGCATACGAAAATTATGGTTGGAGCTGGGCAAGGGAAAAGATCTGCTTTTATATTTCATAGCTATGGAACTATGGGAGGGAAGGAAGGAGCGGGGGAGGAAAGGAGGGAAGGAAGGAAGGAAGGAAGGAAGGAAGGAAGGAAGGAAGGAAGGGAGTTTTTGCATGAATGAGGTGCATCAAGCTGCCATTTTTAAAAGATATCCCTAAGATTGCAAATACTAATGAAGAAGAGCAAAATGTATTTTTGAAGCAGTGATGAAAAGAAAAATGTATTGTTCTATGTAGGGGTGTATGCAATGGTGGGATTAAGCTGATTAGCACTGATTCAAGAGAACCGTTTGTTAACTTTCTGAGCAGTTCGGCGAACCGGCTTTTGGAAGAAATCTCCTTCCAACAGTCTTTTGTTTTTCCCACTTCCTGTCAGGAAGGCAGGAAGGAAACATTCTGGTGTGCCTCTCTGTTGTTTCTAACCTAATCCTTATCTTTATTGCCCTGCTTAAGTGTTTTCAGAAACTGTCTCTGGGTTAAGCCTTGCTACATTGTAACAGCAGTTAATGGTTCTTGGTAGTACATCCAGACTAGCCAGAGCTGTTTTTCTGGAGGTTTTTTTTTCTCCTTCGCTGGTACTTTTATTGGGGGATTGATTTTTTTAAAGCTTTTTATACTGCTTTAGTGGTCCCTGGCACTGTCCTTTTGGGGTTACTTACAAGAGGTAGGATGCAAGCTTGGCACTCTGTCTGATTTTTTATTGCCTTTCTGGGGGCCTATGATTTTTCCTTAAATCTGAATGATTTTCTTAGGATATATTGTGAGGTGAGTGAGATCAGCTGGTATCTTTAAGTGGTACAAATGGATCTAAGGATTGCTTCTCCTGGGTGGGAAAGGGTGCTTTGTCAATTCACTGAGCACAGGAGTCTCTTGTCTAGGGGATTCTTCAGAGACCCATGGTGGTCCCAAACATGCTTTTTTCAAGAGGCAACTGGACTGTCTTGGTATCCAGAAAGTCCAGTTCAAAGGTGGTGTTGTATAGTTAAAGTTAGTCCTTGCTGTTACGAATGACAGCTCGGCAGCAGCCAGGCGCGTCTTAGCCAATCAGACGCGACTGTCAGTTGCTGGGCTGTCAGGCGCGCGAGTCTGCGGAACTATAAAAGGCAGACTCGTTCAAACTGTCAGTTGTTCAGCACCAGAGCAGACGAACTCTCCAGTCCAGCTGGAGCTGCTTCGCTGCCTCTCTCTACACAGATCATCCTTCTGTTGCTACATTGTTAAACCAGCACCCTGCCTGGTTGTTTCCTGTTACTGTTACAAGTTGTGTTAAAATAAATTGGTTACAGAGTTACCGGACACGAGCCTCTGTCTCATTCCTGAAGATATAATACTGGCGACGAGGACTGGGGACCTGTAACCAGAAGAAAAAGAAATCAACTGCCACTTCTAGTCACATCGTCTACACCCCAACCAACTGCCATGGCCGGAATGCCAACGTTTGCCCCTTTTGGGGTTGGAGGTGAAACCTGGGAGGCATTTCTTGAACGGTTTGAATGCTTTTTAATCGCTAACAACCGTCAGGGTCATTCTCAAGCGAGGAAATGTGGATTCTTCCTTATGGCTTGCGGTCTGGAAATGTTTGCCACCGCAAGGTCTTTTGCCGCCCCAAGAGCGGTGTACGACCTCACCTGGCAAGAACTAACAGACGGACTGCAGGCATACTACGCACCTACTCCCTCTCAAATAGCCAGACGCTTCGCTTACCGCAGGCGAGTCCAAAAGCCTGCAGAAACGGTCAATCAATTTTTGCAAGCCTTGAGAGTTGCTGCAGCACAGTGTGAGTTCCCAGATCTGGAGGCAAATCTCGCAGAGCAATTCGTCTGTGGCCTAAAGGATATTTTTCTCAGGCGTAGACTTTTGGGCAAGCCTAAGGTCACATTAGCCTATGCCATAGACGAGGCTCGCGCTGCGGAGTTGGCAGATTCATCGTCCAACGAAATAGAACGCTACCTCGCGCAGATGACAGTTGCTGGAGGGTTACCTGCCACTCAAGCCTCAACCGTTCCAACGCCTCCTCCGCTCCAGCAGCCAACTTACATTACAAATCTAATTGATGAGCTAGCCCCCCTGCCTGACTATCTACAACAACTTCAGGTAGATAGACTCGGGGCACAACCCCGCCGTCAGCAGCCTCGACAGAATCAAGCCATCAGCCGTTTCCCTTCAAACTCCTCTGCTTGCATTGGCTATGGCGGAGCGCACGCCCGGGCTAATTGCCCCTTCAAGGCAGCGGTTTGCCGCCGCTGCGGAAAGAAAGGACATTTAGCCCATGTCTGCAAAGCCTCACTTCCTACTCCTTCTGCAGCAATCGAGCCACCTCCTCCATATGGTCCTCCTCCACCCCCACCGAAGAGCTCGCAGCAGCGGAAACCTGCTCAGCGTCAAGACGAATGCTTTAACATCAATCAAGCTTCTTCGTCCCTGCATGACACCTCCATCAATTCATCCTCACAGGGTACGGACAAAGTCAATATTAAAATACTGATTGAAGGGAAGACACTTTTTCTATGTTGTGCCCCCACGTGAAACGTTGTCACTTGTCACCCCTTAACGCAATTTTAACAGACTATCAAGGCTCCCATATCTCTATCCTTGGTTCATATGCCTTGAGGGTTTCTTATGGCAAGTTTTGCGCTGTTTTACCTGCTTTAATTGTTCAGAAACCCTTACCAGCAATTCTGGGGTTAGAATGGTTTTCTCCCTTGGGTATCTCCCTTCAGGGGATTCATTCTACTGCGGACACGCCCCCAGACATAGCAGCAGTCTTGTCAGACTACGCTGATATTTTTGATGGCCAGCTAGGCCATTACAAAGGAAGCCCCATATCCCTTAGCTTGGACCCCCAGGTTGCACCAATCAGACTGAAGGCCCACAGGGTGCCCTTTGCATTAAGGCCAAAGGTTGAAGCTGAGCTCGATAAGCTCGTGGCGCAGGGCATACTGGAGCCCGTCGACCACTCACCTTGGGAGACCCCCATTGTGATTGCGGTGAAGGCCGACGGCTCCATTAGGATCTGCGCCAACTATAAGTCGACCATCAACCTTGGCCTTCAGGCAAACCCCTATCCAGTCCCTGTTGTACAGCACCTGCTCCACTCCTTGGGGCAGGGCCGTATTTTTGCTAAACTGGATATGGCGCAGGCCTACCAGCAACTCCCTGTGGATGACGATGCGGCGGCTGCCCAAACCATCGTCACCCACAGGGGGGCTTTCCGTTGTCGCCGCCTTCAATTCGGCGTTTCCGTTGCCCCGGGGATTTTCTGTCAGTTGCCGGGCTGTCAGGCGTGCGAGTCTGCGGAACTATAAAAGGCAGACTCGTTCAAACTGTCAGTTGTTCAGCACCAGAGCAGACGAACTCTCCAGTCCAGCTGGAGCTGCTTCGCTGCCTCTCTCTACACAGATCATCCTTCTGTTGCTACATTGTTAAACCAGCACCCTGCCTGGTTGTTTCCTGTTACTGTTACAAGTTGTGTTAAAATAAATTGGTTACAGAGTTACCGGACACGAGCCTCTGTCTCATTCCTGAAGATATAATAGGTGGTTTCCTACTGGTTTGGAGAGTAAGTAGTAACTCGGCCACCCACGCACCCGAAACAGTTCTATTGGCTGCGCCATAGGCATTAGTAGTAAATAGTAGTATTAATTTTTACTACTGTGCATGTGTGTGCATGCAAAAAGCAAGTGCATCCAAAGCACATCCCTGAGCGAACTGGCAGTGAAAGAAGCCGGAACCCACCTTTGGTCCAGTTGTCTCTTTAAAAAGCACCTTTGGGACAGGAGTCTCTTACATTGCTTTGGAGTGGCTAAGGCACATGATTGCTCACTGATAGTAAGATATTTTTTTTAAAAAAAGAGGTAGGAGTGTGGATCTTCAATTTGTTTTAGTTTTCTCTCATGATAATAAGTCTTAGTAACATGGCACCAACCAGGCTTATTTAGATATCTGTGGCATGTGCTAATTTTATTGTGATCCTGACAAGTTTGGGAGGGCAGAGATTTGAACCTGGGTCCCCTGTATACTTCGTTAATTTGTCTTTTTAGCTTGCATTTTGTAGACCGACCACTTTCTGGAGAACTTAAATGACCTCTCTGCTAAAGGGTTTCATTTTATGAGCAAGAGTTGGTCATTGATAGTTATAATTGCATTAACTATTTTAATTCCTCAAAGTGCTCTGGCACCATGCCTGATTTGTAACTCCAGGTTGCAGGTATTGCTGAGGAAAAGGAAGATATTCAGACAGAATGGTTTAGATTTTCATGATGGCTGTGACTGTCATAGATCTTCCGTGTGAATTCCCACATTTCTAATCTAATGATTGGCATTTAGGGCAGCTTTTTGCAAGCAAAGAAGCTTTTTGTATTTTTGTACAGGTAATCCTTGACTTACAAAAGTTCATTTAGTGACCATTCAAAGTTACAATGGCACTGAAAAAGTGACTTATGACTGTTTTTCACACTTACAACCATTGGGGCATCCCAACGGTCACGAGAGGCTGGACAAGGTGAAGACCCCTTGACATGAATGACATCACATTGGCCATACCCACCCAGTCACATGACCACCCAGCCACACCTCCCAGCTGGTCATTAAGGCAGGGAATTAGTTGTTAAATTATTTGAATCCCACTACTGTGTATGTGTGGATTTGAAAGCAGGATTTAAGAGTAAGGTAGACAAACAAAAGAATAGTTGAACAGAAGGAGAAAACTGTGTATAGCAGAAGTCATATTTCTGCACTGTTATTAGCTTACAGCCATTCCCTCATCGTTTCAGGTCTATTTTTTATTTTTGAGATGTGAGAATAAGCCCTCTGTTTACTGCTGAATTCACAGAAATGTTGCTCAACAGCAAGTGTGCTGGATTTCTGAAGGAACATCATTGCCATAGACTAACAGCAAACAACTCACATCAATCCCTGCAGCCTGAGACTTGAAAGGTACTGTTCTAATGGTGGCTGTATCAAAAGTATTTTCCCCACATCAGTGCTAAGTTTAAAAAGATAAAAATACCTTTCAAATAAAAAAAAATAGTAAGCCAACTCAGGAACTGGGAGGGTTGGAAGGGAAGAAAAATAATCAGGACAGCAACAGGTCTTAGTTTCTATGCAATAACCACACATTGCCTAATGATATGTTAAGCAGAATTTATTTGCATGCATTATTAAATTGTTGGTTAAGAACTTGAAGACTTGGGAAATTCTGCAATTGGTCTAATATTGTGATAGTTCTTTTATATATCTTCTGAAGAATATTCAGCAAATATAGTTTTGGAGTCACTTCTAGTTTTATACAGTTTTATACAAACCTAAGAAATGTCCAAATATCATCATCATATATATGTGGTTCTAAGCAAAACTGATTTTTGTGAATTCAAATAATTCTGTTGTTATAATTCCTAATGCTCCTATGAGAAAACCTTCTGCCATTTTATTCTACTGTATAATCTCTGTATTTCAGTTGTTAAATCTCATTTTTTACAATCTCTTCTTGTTCCTTTTGAGCTACTTTGGTTTCATTTAGTATTGCCACTCCTATCAGCAAAGTGTTTTTTTCCCCCAGCTACTATAATATTCATAGCATGGCATTCCAGTGGTCAGTCTATCTGAATTCAGAAAATCCATAACATTTTATGTGATCATTCTGAAGAATGTTTCCAACATTATGATCATAATTTGGGTAGCAAACCATACTTTTTACATTATTTTTTATTGCTTTTTAATTGATAGCAAAAAGAGAGAGAAAGAACAAACATTAAGGAGATAATGATGGAGATGCATACACTATCAAAGAGAAGAGAAAATTGAGCACAAAATTTATGTTGTTAAGTGAGACATTTGTTAGGTGAGTTTTGCCACATTTTACAACCTTTCTTGCCACAGCTGTTAAGTGAATCACTGCAGTTGATAAGTTAGTAACCTGATTGTTAAGTGAACTTGGCTCCTCCCATTGATTTTGCTTGTGAGAAGATCGTAAATGGTGATCACATGACCTTGGGACACAGCAATGGTCATAAGTATAAACTAGTTGCCAAACATCTGAATTTTGATCACGTGATCATAGGGATGCTGCAAACGTCGTAACTATGGAAAACATAAGTCCCATTTTTCAGTGCCATTGTAACTTTGAACGGTCACTGAACAAACTGTTGTAAGTCAAGAACTACATTTATATAACATTGCTTTAACAAAAAATAAAGACAACAAAGAAGAAAAACATTATAACAGTACAGCTACAATTCTATATATACAGTACTTGTCTGAGGCAAATATTACTCATATATATACACAGTGTGTGTATATATATGTCTGTCTGTCTGTCTGTCTGTCTGTCTGTCTGTCTGTCTGTCTGTCTGTCTGTCTTTGGTTATTCAGGTTTTCTCCCTCATAAAATTGGAAGTGTCTTGGCGATGTTTCGACGAAGTCTCATTCGTCATCTTCAGGCTTGTTTGCTCAGCTTCGTGCTTCCAGAAGCAATGTGAGATCTCAGCTGTTTCTTCCTTTTAACTGCCAGTGGGGGTTTGAGCTGATTGGGTGGGAGCTTGGCTGTGTTCTGATTGGGTGGAGGTGTATTGGTTAGGGGTTTGTGCTTCATGTAAGGATTGGGGGGGTTTAAAGTGGCTAATGGTACAGTTGCGGTCTGGCTTCTGGTCCTTGGTCATGCCTCATCATCAGTGTGGGTTTGAGTCTGCTTGAGTTTGAACCCCATAGAGTCAGGGCACATATGCATGAGGGGAACCCTTACCTTTACCTAATTCTTCATTGGATTCACTTCTTAATACCAGGAGCCTCTGAACTGAACTCATATGATTGTGGTGTGGAAAATAGAAGGAGGAAGGAGTACTGAGTATGTTTGCCATCTTGAGTTATTTATTAAAAATAATAAAGATGAGTTTTTAAAAATATATCTAAAAAATTGATTTATAGCTAACAAAGATACAAAAAAAATAATAGTAGGGTTTTTAAACTTTTAAATGATTCATAACTAAAGTAAAGTAAAGAATACTAGTTATTCTAGCATCTCAGAAGCTGAAAATGCTGCTGGTACAAACAATATTGTTAGCAAATGTAACTGTAAATATTGGCCTTGGGTTACATCTAATAGATTATATTTATCTCTTAACACAGAATATGTTAAAAATTCATCTTCATTATCTGCCAGTTGATCCAAAGTGAATATCCCCATTTCCATCTCATTTTTCCATTTCACCATTTTTCTCCCAATTTTTAAAATAAATTTGGCAAGGGAAAAAGAAACAAATCTTTTTTTTATTAGACATTGCTTTCCATAAATTTGTAATTGATATCATTGTTTCTATACTGTCTATCCAACCAAAGTTATTATATATGTACATTCCAAAGTTGCCCAAATTGAAAAGTAGAGGTGAAAGCAACAAGAAGGAAAGGAGAAACAAACAAGAAAAAGCAGATAATATGAATAGACATATAGTCTTCCTCTTGGTAGTTATACATGCAATTCTAACCAATACTCACTCACTCACTCACTCACTCTCTCCCTCCCTCCCTCCCTCCCTTTCATCCTCCCCCCTCTCTCTCTCCCATTACATTCCAATTCCTTTCTGTAAGCTATTTCTGTCCAATCATCAAAACCATAAACCATACAATCATTTTCTTTTTTATTCAAAAAGTTCATAACAACCTCCAATCATTAATGAATATCAATAATGATCTTTCTCTTATCAAAGAAGTGAGTTTGGCCATCTCAGCAAGTTTCACCAACCATTCTGTCAGGGTTCCAAATAACATCCAAAATTAAATCAGAGTCCAACGCAAAGTATTGCTCAAAGTTCCAATTTATTAAGAGAGTTATGTTGGAACATCTGGGAAAACCCGAATCTGAAAGTTTCTTGGGTTTTCCCACACAGTTGAAAGTTCAAGATCTTGCCCTCACATCCACAAGTCCATCACATGGTCCAATCTTCCACTGCCATGCTGGCAGTTCCACCCGTCCAGTTCTGGTCAGGTGCAGAAGTGCGAAGACAAAGGAGGACCTGGGATTCTAGAAAGGAATTTGATTTTGGCAACTTCACATTCTACTCCTTACTATTCCCCCTCCCCCCAATTCCCTACTAATGAAACAGCATAGTAGAATAGAAATGTAGCAGGTCAAAGATCCCAGAAGGAACTAGATGCAGGCCTGACACATTCATTCCTCCATCGTGCCAGATCTTTCTATCTTTGTAGATAGAATAATCTCACTGCAGTAATAATATACTGAAATAATCTTCCAGGACTCTTTATGAACTATGCATCTATTAGTCTTAAAAGGAAAAGTTCTCGCTTCAACTGAATATTAAACTTTTAAAATCCTTTGTATCAGTGTGGGTTTGCATTATCTGTTATTGTGGTCTTTTCTTCTTGTAAGTTATACGCAACCATTTCCCCAGTTTATTTGCAGATTCAAATTTTCTTTGTTTTGTATAATTCATTATTATTTCCATCTCACTCCTTGTTATCATAGATAATTGCCTCTGTGGAAGCTTCATTTGATGGGTAATAGTTGTCCACCCAGGAGACTTTTTAAACACTTTTTTTTAACTTCATCCAAATCACTTGCATTTTCTTTTCATATTCATTGTTACATTGTATAAAATATCCTTCTATGAAACCTTTACTTGCATCCCCAATTTCTGTGCTTTTATAACGAGTATTCTCAAAAAAATTATATTAACTTCCTTTTTGCAATCCTCCACAACTGTTTCCGTTAACAAAGACAAATCATTCAATTCCCAGCTGAAAGAGCCAATTTTCCTTATAAAGGTTAAAGTCACTATGTTGTGGTCTGAGAAAGTTTTTAGTAATTGTGGTGGAATGTCCAGCTAGACTGGAGAAAGGTGTTAAGAAGGGGCTAAGCTTAGAGTCCTTGCACTACAGGAGGTGGCAATGGCCTGACCTCCCACAGAAGCCTTAGCTGATTGTTCCCAAAGGAATGCAGTGAGCCTGGTGAGATTCTTGCAATATAGATGACTAACAATAAAACTTATTTTTGAGACTCTTCACAAATGGTTCTGTTTCCTTGCACCTGACAGTAAAAGCTCCAATTTATGAACATTATGCTGCTTTATTATCTTATTATTATTTTCCCTAATAAATAATTGCTGTATTAAACTATTTCTTCTTTCACTGTACTCTTTTATTTGAAAGACCTGGTCAAAGATTGTAATTAAAAAACCTAACCCTCTGATTAGGTACAGATGTGGTTTTTCTTAAATGTTGCAACTTAAATTGGCCAACCTTATGAACTGATATACCATCAAATCAAAATGTAATCCTAATATATGAATGATTTCAACATTTCTGGATGGAGGCCTCAATATATGCAGTCCTTGTCCTGTCCCAAAAGCTTACAATGAGGTAATATTTACTCTTAGGGCATTTCTCCACGTTCATTTCATCAGAAAGCAAACATACCCTGAAAGCATTATTTTAATGCCTTGACCTTAATCTTATCTCCAGTTCATCAGTGAGATGGTTTAAGTCATTCTTAGCTGCACTGGTGTTACAGAATTGTTTTTCTCCTTTCTTCCAATAGTGTCTAAGAATAGCCTCAAGGCATGTAAAGTCTCTTAGGCTTTCTGACCTTGTACAGAAGTTGCATGAATGGCAATGAGTGGAACACAGGCAATAGTGATGGGTTAGGGATCAATAATTTTATGACAGTAGAGTTTCCAGTTGACTCAAGGATGAATGAAGAACATTTAAATTAAACAGTGAGGAAAGAACCTAGGGAACCATTACCCAAATAAAATGTGTACAAAACAAGGGACATTTGGGCATAAAGTAATTCAGCGAAAATATTAGGCTTTGTTGGGTTCTTGGTGTTTTTCTGAGTTTCTCCAGGAATTCTCTATCATTCTTAGAACTGGCTTAGTCTAAAATGTCTATATAGCATCATAGTTGAAACTGTGGTTTAACTTGCCTGTGTGCTGTGAAAGTAATACATTTTCATTGAGTTTTTTGACATAAACACTCCTAAGTGATATTTGTGGCTGCATTCTGACAATATTTCACCTTTTTGTCCCACATAAGTATTTTTCACACATTGTGTGTTGTAAATGACTCCTCCTTGTCTTATTTAGCCAATGAGTATTTGCAATTGCTTAGGACATCTTGAATTGATTTTGTTGGTTTGTGGGTTCCCTGGTAATCCGTTGATGATTCTGACATGTTTTTAATGCATGGAAGAGCTATTCTTTTCATAGGTTATATCTGTCCTGTGGTTAGTTGCATGAATCGATGCTTTTTAATGAAGATTTATTTCATCTATTTATTTGTTAAATTTATTTGCTGCTTATTTCTCTGTGGGGTTTACAACAATGTTGTAAATAAATGAAGAAAGGAAAAGAGCATAAACAGAACAGAAGTAAAATAATAGAACAATAAAATAAACAATGAAAAAGAATACAAGAGTGCATTATTATGATAATAAACATATGGACAGGTGGAGAGCAGAGAGTGAGACGGGGAGGAGGAGTTCTACCATCAATCCAGCAGCCACCTCCAGTATGCAATTCCCCCATCTGGTCCCCAGGCCAACTGACAAAGTCTGTTGGGTTATTGCTGTGTTATTTTGAGTATTGGTTGGATTTTGATTTTCTTGTGGCACTGTGGTAGTAAATTGATGGAATATTCATTCACTTTTAAGAGGTATTTGAGTACTTTGGTGAATTCCTTAGCTCAAATGTTGGTTTGCATATTTTAGGGTGCTCTAGAAGTTATTTTAACAGTGTTCCGTGTGCCTTCTGTTTTTAGTCATGCTGGCCACATGACCACAGAGATGTCTTCGGACAAGCGCTGGCTCTTTGGCTTTGAAATGGAGATGAGCACCACTCCCTAGAGTCGGGAATGACTAGCACATATGTGTGAGGGGAACCTTTACCTTTTTAAAAGTGATTTTGCAGCTACCTACAAATTTTAAACAAAAAATAACAAAGCCTGATAGCAAATCATTCCATAAAGTAATTAAAAATAATGCAAGTGAAAACAAATGCTTAAACATTGACAGTACCCCAAACAATTTAAAAGCAGTAGCTAGAGAATATGAAAGCTGCAGATTATAAAAGCTGTAACACAAATTCTTGTTCCTGGTCAATATTACCCTTTTTCTCTCTCTGTCATCTTTACATAAATATCAACCTATTTCAAGTATCCAGAGTTCACATGAATCAGTGCTGTTTGGAGTAGCTAAAGCATAATCATATGAGAAATAAAAATGAAGAACAGATCACATACACATAAGCCCCATCTCCAATTTTCTTGCAACATCTGTTTAACATCTAAACCTCCCACATTCATCCATCTTTGAAAATGTTTTCTCATTCAGTGCTAAAGATGCTTCTTAGTTGACAAGCGAAGTGTTTTCAAAGAAAAAAACCAAGAAAGTCCAGTTGCCTTTTGGAAAAAGCACTTCTGGGACAATGGATGGCCAAGGGCACTGAAGACTATGCAGACAAAGGAAGGCAGTCTTAAACAGAGAGCCAGGGGCCTGCTTTATTGGCTTCCCAATAAATATTTTCTTTTATTCAAGAAAATAAAAAGAAAAGTGGATAATTAAAATGATAATGGGATATCTATACAAAGATTGTTTAGTAATTATATGAGTATAGTTGGATATTGTTTTAAGAAACAAGTATGTGGAATGCTTGCTAGCTTCATAAATTAACAATTTCACTTATAAGCAAAGACTGAGTGGGGCACATAGCTAGCAAAAAATTAAAGTTTCCACCACAAATAAATAAAACAAGAGAAAGAAATAAACAAATGACTGTTTTACTAATAACTGGCATGCCCATTCACTATTGGAACTGAACTTACAGATAAAATAATCACATCTGATCTTTCTCTATTATTATCTTTTAAATTGTGGCTGCAATTATCATTTGTACTTTATATAAAACGGGCATGTGATTATCCTTTGAATTTATGTTACTAATACAAACAAATTAAATTAAAGAATGCAGTGGCCCTTTGTGCACAGCTTAGCTACTTGTAAAATGTCAAGTGCTAAAGAGGAAATTTCCTTTGTTACAAAAAGCTCAGAGTTGCTTATTATTAATTGTTAATAAAAAATGAAATGATTGGATTTAAGGGTTTTTTAATTTCTTATTTTCTTAAATTCAAAAGAGAAGATAATGTCCTGTTTCAAAGAAGCACTAGAATTTTAAATAAACTTCTCCCTAGGTATTAAAAGACGCATTCTTGTAGATACAGATTTATTTCTATCTAATAAAGTTTTAATTAGCACTTTCAGTTTTGCGATTTGGCAGGTTATAAGGGACATAAAATTATAGCTTTGAGTCCTGGAGTACTGCTGAGTCATTAAACAATTCTCAGGGTTTTTTTCTCTCTCTTTTCAGGAATATGCTTCCCTAATACTTCTACTGTCTGTTTTTATCTATGGTGCTTATTAAATAATGAGAATTCTTTCTATAACAGACTAAATATCAGTTGTAGCAAAAAGCAAGTTATATTTTGCTTGTGAAAAAGAATTGTGCTTTAATAACCAATATATATATTTTAAAACCTACAAGAAACAAGAAAGGTTCTTAATACTGATTACATTTCCTCAAATATAAGTCCAAGGTTAAAGCAGAATTAAACTGAACTTATCATAAACAGTTTAGCAATAAAATACTTCAAGCAAGTAACTATCTTCATGCATTGTATTATCAACCTTCAAGTTTCATTTAGTGACAACAGGCAAGGGTTAACTGGGTGGATTTTTGTCCAGCCTCTATTAACCCCATACATTGATTCACTTTGGTAGGTATTACTAAATAGATTTCATTAAAGCAATATTGTTATTTGTTTATATTTTTAACTGCTTGGGCTGTTCTCTTATGTAAGTATAATACCCATGAGTTTACTGTCATCCAATCTGTTTTTAAAATCAGAGTCAAGAAAATTGCTATCTTTTCCATTATGAGATAGAATAAATAAACTGGAGTTTATTTAACATATAGAATAGGTGGTTTCATATTCCAAAACATCAGATGTTGCTACCAAAAAGTTTTAAAAATCTATAAACAGTATGAAAAATAAGATGTAATTCTGTGGAATGATCAATTTCAGTTTCCACCACAAAGAATATCACCATCTGACATTTTGCACTAACATAAGAATTTAGAAAAAAACCACTGCTTAAACAACGTCCAATGTCTCAGCAGTGCACTCACTAAAATATCTGGCAATGCACTCACCAAAAGAAAATCTTGCTCATCTTCAAATAAGTTTTTCTATTACTTTATAAAATGTTATATTCAGTGATCAGGGAAATTGCAGAAAGTGTGTGTGTGTGTGTGTGTGTGTGTGTGTGTGTGTGTGTACACATGTGAAAGAACTGAAATGGAAATGGGCTGGTCACATGCAAGAAGAACTGATGGCAGGTGGACCAAGGCAGTCATAGAATGGATCCCACTTGATTAAAAAAAAGTCCTAAAACAAGATGGATCATTGACACCAGCAAGTATTGCATGCCCAATTGGCAAAAGAAAGCTCAGGACTGTATTGGTTGGAAACATGCGGAAGAGGCCTTCATCCTACAGTGGACAGACAATGCCTAAAATGATGATGATGATGATGATGATGATGATGATGATGATGATGATGATGATGGAGAAGACGAAGATGTATATGTACATGCATTCCTTTGTGTGTGTGTGCGTGCACATAGACTTATATACCACTTTACAGTGCTTTACGGCCCCCTCTAAGCAATTTACAGAGTCAACATATGGTCCCCAACAATTTGGGTCCTCATTTTACCCACCTCAGAAGGATGGAAGACTGAGTCAACCTTGAGCCTGGTGAGATTTGAACTGCCAAATTGAAGTCAGCCGGCAGTCAGCAGAAGTAGCCTGCAGTTCTGCACTCTAACCACCTTGCCACCATGGCTCATGTGTATTCTCTTGATATTTAGCTATCATATATTCTTATAAATCAGTGTAACAATTTGCTGGTAATAGAAACATTTCAGATTTTATGGAACCAGTAACTGCTTAAGTAATACTTGTAATTAGGGGCAGTTATTTCACCATCTCAGCATCTTCAGTAACCCAGCAGTCAAGCAAAATCAGTTGAACCTAATTAGGGAAAACAGAAAACCTAGGTGAAATTTGATAAATAGTGTGTAGACACAATATCAAATCCTTATTTTTGTCTCTGTTCTTTAAGCATCTAATCATTGGTTTTGAATCATAATCATAAGTTTTCAAGAATTCTGACTATTATGACTTCTGGGGGCGGAGCCTGTCGCCGAAGGGGGCTCAACGGAGCTCCTCTCAGAGATCTGGTCTGTATATCTAAATAAGATCAAAGATATCACCCCTTTTGGGCTAGAAAGGGGCAGGGAGAAGCTCAGTGGCTAGGGTCTATTCGTAGTTCACAGCCTTTTTCTTTTTTTTTGGCTGTGGACGGAGATTAGACCCAGCGTTAGCTGAGCTCTTATCTCCAGCCAGTTCTTCTCAGTTGCCTTTTTTGCAGCTCTAGACAGGGGACTCCCCTCTCAGGACAAAGCAAAGCTGCTTGATTTATGATCAATACGAGCGGGTCCCACCCCTGTGAGGCTTTATTTTTATTACTATCTTAAACACCAGCCTCGTTTGTCCTTGAGGCTTCTTTGTTCAAACGCATTACAAAATGGCGATTTTTCTCCGTTGGTGATTGATAGGAGATGTACTTAGCCGGCTCTACCTTCTTGGAGACTATTCCTCATTAACTACCCAAAACTTATAAACAATTTTTTCTTTTTGGAAAGCAAGGGAAGCGAGAACGCTGTTTATTTGTTTATCTTTAGCTCTTATTTATAATGGCTCCCAGCTCAAAGCCGAAGCGTCTTTCTACGAATGTGCTTAAAGATTCTGCTACAAAATCGCTGCCCTTGTCTCCTGCGCCCTCTACTGGAGATTTTTTAACACAGGAACTTCTTTTTCAAATGCTTAATGACTTTAAACAGGAAATTAAAGAATTTGTATTGGAGTTATATGACAATTTAGAGATTAAGATTGCCCAACTGAAGGCGACTATGTTTAAAGGCATGTCTGTTCTGACAGATTACACCACTGAAATGGAGAATAAACTGGAAAGTTTGGAGGAAGCTAACTCTAATTTAAATACTAACATTCAAGCATTACAACAAAAAATTAGAGATACTCAAGAACAGCTCGTTATGATAAATTTTAACAGGAAGGCATTTGCAATAAGAGTTAGAGGATTGCGCGAAAAGGAGCGAGAGAATTTGAAACAGACTTTTGTTGAGGCCTTCAGCCATGCGGTGGGAAGCCCGGGATTTAATTTTGATTGGCAGATTCGGAAAATCTATCGCCAGAATTCGTTGGTAGCAGAACAGCGACAGCTCCCGAGGGACATAATTATATATTTCTCCACAAAAGAATCCAGAAATGCGATCATACAAAAGTTTTACAATAATAGGTTGCGAGTTGATGGTCAGGATTTGACTGTTTTCAAAGAAATACCATCCCAGATGTTAAAAGCAAGAAGAGACTATACTTTCTTAACTGAAGAGCTTAGAAACCACCAGATACGGTATAAATGGGAAGCGCCAGCTGGCATCACGGTCACATTTGAGAATCAAAGACTTCGTCTTAATTCCGTTTCGGAGGCTCGAGATTTCTACTATAAGACCTTGAAGGCGGGACTTCCTGACTCACTCGGAAAAGAGGAAAGACAAGGCGAAGGGGAAAGCAAGCAGCAGACCACATGGTTGTAAGACGGAGGGTGTAGCTCTCCCCCTCCCGGAGAAGCAGAAGAGCGGAGATCGAGGATTTAGCCATGGAGTGGATGCTGAACATATATCTCATGGGACTTATATGTCTGAACTTTAATTTAAATTGTCCAGGAGAACTTTGGTTTGGGAGGAAGGGAGCCGGGTAACGCGGGGTAGGTGGAGCCTGATTAGATTATTTTGAGTTAAAAGGCAAACTGACTTTTGTGTAAATTACTATTCGAAAATAAGGTTAAGAAAGATCATTTGGAGTGACTACAGGAAGTAGTGGTAAATATCAGAGAAGTAAGGGACGAGGGTAAAATTTATGCGGAATGATTTACGTTGCTTAAACTCTATTAGAAGGGAAAGCCTGGTGAGATTATTTTGAGACAGAATGTAAACTGATTCTTGCGTAAATTATTATATGAATATGTGGAATTCCACACTGTTTAAATCCTACTAGAAGGGAAAGTTTGATGAGATTATTTTGAGCCAGATTGCATACTGATTTTTGTATAAATTTGTATAAATTTTTATTTGAATATAAGGTTAAGGAAGATGAACTGGAGAGTCTACAGGAAGTTGGGGTAAATAACAAAGAAGCAAGAGACGAGAATAAAATATATATAGAATGATTTATACTGTTTAAACATTAATAAAGATGGGGGGCTGAGCTTAATACAAAGAGTTTTTTTCTTTTTTTTTCTTTTTTCTTTTCTCCTTTTTTTTCCTTTTTATAATTTGTATTCATAGGATCACAAGATACTTTAGAAGGGTTTTGACAGAGGGCAGTGCCAGGTGTGGGCCCTGGGAAGTCGGGGGGGACTAGGGAAGGGGACTTATAGGGGGCGGGTGGGTGGGTGGTAATATAGTTTCAATAAGAAGAAGAATGCACTTGTATACGGTTGTCTCTTCTTTTTTTTTCTTTCTTTATATTTTTTTTCCTTGGGTTTTTTTCTTATTATATTTTGTTTCCTATTTTCTATTTTTATAGCTCAATATTAATAAATAAGAGTTGAATAAAGGAATACACTAAGGGGAGAGGTAGAGGGAAAGAAGAGGGAGGAGCAAGGAGTGAGTGAGAGGGGAATGTAAGGAGGGCGTAAGGGGGATGCTAGGAGGAAGGGGAGAAAGGAAGGTTTGAGGGGAAGGGAATGTAGGAAAGAGGAGTGTTAGAGGGAGGAAAGGAAAGTTGGAGGGGGAAGATGGGGTATATGGAGGATGGAAGTGCCAGGTGGGGTTTTGTTTTATGCTGAATGATGATGAGTTGTGTTTTTTTTTGTTTTTTTTTATTTCTTTTCTTATAGCAAATATCCAGTATATAAGTGATTGTAAAATTGAATGTGAAAATGAATAAAATATATTTGAAAAAATATATATATATCCTGGAAAAAAGAATTCTGACTATTATGCATTTACTTTGCTGGAATAATCCTCCTCTTATCACTCACCCTGTTTTTCTTTTAATCCTTTAAATTTAATCCTCTGATCACAATAACGCAATTCCCAAATGTGGTACACAATCAATACTTTAGAAAAATATGTCTCTAGGAACAAATTATACTATCACAGAGGTTGCCATGGAAGCAGCAATTCAAACATGGTTAACACTTTCACATTCAAAATGTGGTACCAACACCTTATTACATTTAATTTGTGCACCTGCAAAAGCATTGTGAGGAAAGAAAGGAAGAGATTCCTTGAATTATTTAGTGTTTGGGATATTATTCTCCATAGATTTCTGCAGATATTATGTAAATGATATCAGAATTTGGGTGACTTTGAATATTGGGGGTTGAATGGGCAGAGGATTTGCAGTGAATAGGCTTTACTGCAATAGATAATGTCCATTTTACAAAATAAAATTTCTTCTTACCCTCCACCCCTGTAATCCCCTTCAGGAAACCTCAAACCTGCTCTAAAGGGACAGCCAATGTGCCACAGAAGGTTGATGTGAGGAGCACCAGGAGCAGAGGAGAACAAAAATGGTCCATAGCAATCTGTGAACAGGTGTGGGGTCCAGATGTTACAAATTACAAGAGCCAAAAGCGCTGAATTGACTATAGTGGATGTACTATGAGGACTGGTGCGATCTGTTTTCCCCCCAGTCAATTTCAATTCAGTTCGATGAAAATAAACTTGCTTTTGGCATTTCTTTCAAAGGAGAATTCTGGAGAAGTGCTCATGCATGAAATGTAGAGTCCTTGGATTAATCTAGTTCCAAAGTAGTGATGTAAAAGTCCTGTTCCCTTCAGAATTGAACTTCTCCCACTGGTCATTTTATAAATTGGGGTATCAATCAGTTAATATTCAATTACTATTTGGAACAGTATCTGTTGTCTAAAGAGTCTTTCAAAACAATCATGCAGGGGAGGCCAATGTTCTTCATTCAGTTGACTTAGTTATCATATCTATTTTTTTAAAAAAAGTTTAATTACTAACTTGTTTGATTGGCACAGAAGAAGCTCCTAACACACACACACACACACACACACACACACACACACACACACACACACACTCTAGTTGTTCGGGTTTTCTCCCGCGTAGAATTGGAGATGTCTTGGCAACGTTTCGACGAAGTCTCATTCGTCATCTTCAGGCTGCTTCAGACTACTTCAGGTTTGGTGTTTCTACCCAAATATTGGGTTTCTGTCTGGATGGACTCTTGTGACGAGCCTAATGACAGAGAGTGGAAGTGTGACCTTCCTCCCATACTTGGGCATACCAGGGGTTGTGACTTTAAGTATATACCTCCCACCCTGGCTGGCTGATAAAGGAGTCGTTCTCTGTAGCTCAAATGGTTAACTCCCTGCCTGGGAGGCAATAGAGCACAGGTTTGATTCCCAAAAACTTGGGTATGGCTAGCTGATGAGAGCTAAATAGCTTGAAATAGATCTATACTAGTCTCCCTTTATTTATTTATCAGCATAAATATAACACACACACACACACACACACACACACACACACACACACACACACACACACACACACACACATATATATATATATATATATATATATATATATATATATATATATATATATATACATACATACATACACTTCTGTATTTGACTAGGTGATGTTTAGCTGCCTAACAAACCAATACTACATCTTCTTCTTTTTTTCATTATCATGCCTTCATATTTGCCAAGTAATAGCTGCAGATCAGGTACCACAAGCCCACATGAGCAATCCATTAAAAAAAAGAAATGAATGCAGAAAAGATTAATTATCAACTGGCAAACATATAAAGAATGAAAATGATGGCATAGTTCTAATGATTTTCATCATTTGTCCTTGCTTCTGCTGTCAGTAACATCAGATGGACAATTTCTAGAGTTCTCTTAAAAGTTCTATTTCCTATGGACCTCTGAGAGTCCTCACATTGGATGGATTATGGATGGATTAAATGACATTGGATTAAATGACATTTCAACTAGAAAAAGTGTAGAACTTACTCTTGAGACATTCTAACTGGTGCAGTGAGACATAATTATCACAAATGGCAGACCTGATCTCAGAACCACTAAACCATATCTTTTAAACATCCTAGAACACTTGTAAACTACCAGAGGACTGGAAAAGAGCTGATGTAGTTCCCATCTTGAAAAAATGGATCCAGGAAATTACAGACCAGTGATGGGCTTGAAACTTTTTTAGAACCTATTCTGTAGGTGTGGCCTGTTTTGTCAGAGTGGCTTGGTGGTCATGTGACTGAGTGGGAATGGCTTGGCGATCATGACCAGGTGGGAGTAGCTTGGCAGTCATGTCACTGGGTGGGAGTGGCCAAGTCGATGTCACTGAATTCTTTGCCCCAAAGAATGACCTACAAAAAGAAGATATAAAAAAAGGAAAATTATTATTTTGTGCATTTACTACTTAAATAAAAATAAAATAAGTACACAAAACAATAAAACAGCTACTTACAGAGGAAATATGGCTATCCTTAGTGGTCTTCAACATTACACACACACTTCCAGCCCCTCTGCCTCTTCTCTCTTCCTGGATTCACTCAGACGTTTTTAAAACTGACAGCCTGTGCACAGCACACATTCTTCCAGCCCCTCTGCCTCTTCCCTCTTTCTGGATTCACTTGAAGGTTTAAAAACTCACAGCCTGTGCACAGCACACACACTTCCAGCCCCTCTGCCTCTTCCCTCTTCCCCAACATCCTCTCCCCCACCCCAGCCACTCACCAGTTCTTTCTTTTTCTGGTTCTTCTTCTGAGAACTTTTTGGCAGCATTGTGCGGATGGGTGGGCTGGAGGGGAGGGAGCATTCCAGTACGGGGGCTCCTGACCAATGGATACGGGAAGGCATGCTAAATTTCACCATTTGGTACGGCCGTACCGGTTGAAACCCACCCCTGCTATCAGCCTGGCATTAATACCTTGGAAGATTCTGAAAAAGATAATCAAGTGACAAATCTACCACTACCTAGAGGCAATCAAAGTCATAACCAAAAGCCAACATGGATTTGTCAAAAGCAGATCATGCCAGACAAATCTTATTGCATTCTTTGAGAAAGTAACAAAATTAGTGGGCCAGAGAAAAACAGTAGATATAATTTACTTGGACTTCAGTAAGGCATTTGATAAAGTAAACCACAACTTACTACTTGATAAGATAGAAAAACGTGGGTTAGTCAGCATCTCCACCAGATGGATTTCTACGTTAATAGAACTTCATCTACATAGAGGGAAGTATGCAGTGGAGTACCCCAATGCTCTGCCTTAAGCATAGTATGAAGCTGGCAGGAATAGCCAACACTCCAGAAGACAGACTTAAGAAACAGAAGGATATTGACAGACTTGAACATTGAGCCCTATGTAACAAAATGAAATTCTCTGGTGCAAAAGTAAAGTTCTACATTTAGGCAAGGAAAACCACAATTGTGCCACAAAATTCTTTTGGTTATTAAGGTGAATTGATCTAGAATCCCTAACCTTGTCTCAGAAGGCATTATAATTTTTTGTGTGATTTATATTGCAAGATATATCACAAAATCTACCAATCTAGATGGTAGATATGATGTTTGTGGCTCTCTAAAATAATAGATTGTAAAAATATAAAATGGAGGAAACCTTATAGATCATCCATGGACAATTTGCTCAGTTTAGAAATCCATAATACTATGGATTTATCTGGTCTCCATCTAAAAGCAACAGGGTGAAATCTATCTTTGGGCAGATTACTCTACTGTTTCATATACTCCTAATTCTTTTTTTGAAAGGAGGGAAAGGAAGTACCAGAATTATAGAAATTATTATTGCTATATACATTTCATCATTCAGTGAAAGCTACAGGTAATTCTGATATTTTATTTCTGTATGTTGGTTTTAAATCAACTAGTCCGTTATTTCCCCCCACCCCCCCAATATCTTTGGTCTTATTTAGCTAAGAAACTGCGAGTCCTAATCATAAATTGTAAATTTGGGAAAGGGGGGTGGGTAGGATTTGCAGGAATATGAAATAAGAAAAATCTAACTCTGATCTAGAAAGGGCAGTCTTATATCAGATCCTAATTTCAGTTTCTTCTTTCCTGGCTTTCTAACAGGACACATCAGAGAAAATTTCCTGTCTTAAATGTTTTTCCTCCAGCTTAGTTGATGTCCCTTAAAATATAAACATTGGCCATGCAACAACATAAGTTTGAAGTAATGCAAAACAAACAATGGCTTCTTTTCAAGCTTTTTTAATGCAACATAATTGGATGTTGGGCAATTTATTTTTATTTGTATCATCTTGTTGTAACTTTTTCCATTTAATAAGATTCATAATTGGAAAGATAAAATAAGAGTGCAGCCCCTTAAATGGGAAAAAGTACATTTCAAAGAAAATAAAGTATTGAAGGAACAATGCCTATCATCTGGGACAGAAAAAAAGCAGCTGAACTGCCTACACCTGAATATAGTAAGTACAACAAGAGCCAGATTCAGTATGGAAGGCCCAAGATTTCTACAGTAACATATTGAAGGCTGGACATCCCCCCCCCCTTCCTGGACCCAGAGAAAGAGAACAAGAAGGACAGGATAGACAGCAAATCACTCAAGCATCAACAAGGGTGGATCAACTTCCTCTCTCAGAAATACAAGAAGCTAAGGAACAAAGACAAACCCGCATGATTACCAGGCGAATGGAAGAAGAATTAAAAAAGCAACAAACACATGCCACCGTTCAAGAACCTACAGGTGTTAGTCTAGAAGCAGTGGGAGGAGCCAGGCTGAAGTTAAATTCCAGGATGTTCAGATGGCTCTTAAAAAGCTTCAGGGAACTAAAGATGGCAAATAAGTTCCTAACTTGGAACGTCAATGGCTTAAATTCCCCACAGAAAAGGAAGAAAATAAACCACTATCTTAAACAATTCAAGAATGATATAATTTGCTTGCAAGAGACTCATATTAGATCAACTGATCAAAAATACTTGATTAATACAAGACTTGGACAACACTTTATAGCTTCTGCCACAGAGAAGAAAAATGGTATAGTCATTTATTTAAGGAAGGATTTGAAAGCTGAATTAATTGAAGCAGATTCCCATGGAAGATATATTGCAATAGATCTGGTATTAGAAGGGAAAAAGACACTGCTATTGGGAATATATGCTCCCAATCAACAACAAGACAAATTTTATAAAATGCTTCACGCTAAGTTAGTACATTGGGACTATAGATCCTGCATATTATTGGGTGATTGGAATGGCGTTATGGATACCAAGAAAGATAAGAAGGCTCTCCACCAAAATACCTAATGATATGATAGAGGATTTTGAATTGAGAGATATCTGGCGAGAAAGGAATGCAGAAGAATATGACTTTACCTTTTTTTCTGATAGACATCAATCCTTTTCTAGGATTGACTTTATACTAACAACCAGTGATTTGCTTTCTAGGGTAAAGAAGACAAAGATATGTTCCAGAGCCTTATCAGATCACAATCCGGTTTGGATGGAGTTGAGAGTTGGGATCCCAGCAAGAAGGTCTTGGAGACTGAATGAAAATTTATTTAGATACGAGAAAAACATTAATGAATGTAAAAAGTTGTTAAAAGAATATTTTGTTTTTAACATGAATAAGGGTACATCTATGGAAATGGTATGGGATGCAAGTAAAGCGTATATGAGAGGAGTTTTGATAAATCTGAATAGATTACATAGACAAACAGGGGGAAAAGAGAATTGAACTTGAAAATGAAATTAGGAAGAGAGAGTAGGAGTTAATCTTAAAACCAGGAGACAAAAAGATTAAAGAAACAATAACATTATTAAAAGAGCAATTTAACATGCTGATGTCAGACCAGGTGGCTACTAATTTGCTATATGCAAAACACAACACTTTCTGTAATGCAAATAAATCTGGTAGATGGTTAGCATATTTGATTAGGAAAAAACAGAAGTCTTGTAATATATCAAAATTACATTTTAAAGGGTAGGAAGTGTACCAACAGGAGGAGATTCAAAGGGTCTTTCGTGAATTCTTTATAGGATTGTACACGAATGATAAAATCCAAAGGTTAGATATAGATAGATACCTGGATAAAGAAAAAATACCCATAGTTAAAGATGAGCAGATGGAAAGACTGAATCAACCAATAACCTCGGGGGAAATTCTCCAGGTAATTAATTTTTTTTTTATTTGTTTATTATTTATAGGCCGCCCTTTTCCCTGAGGGGACTCAGGGCGGCTTACAATTTGTGGGGAGGGGAATACAAGACAAGACATGAGACAATACATAAGTAAAAATAGAACACAACATTCATTCATCATTCGGGTGGGGACGGATTAGAATCTTTATCCCCAGGCCTGACGGGATAGCCAGGCCTTGAGGGCTGTGCGGAAGGTCTGAACGGTGGTGAGGGTGCGAATCTCCACGGGGAGATCGTTCCAAAGGGTCGGAGCTACTACTGAGAAGGCTCTCCTGCGCGTAGTTGCCAGTCAACACTGACTGGCGGATGGAACTCGGAGGAGGCCTAATCTGTGTGATCTAATAGGTCGTAGGGAGGTAATTGGCAGGAGGCGGTCTCTCAAGTACTCAGATCCACTACCATGGAGGGCTTTATGGGTGGTAAGTAGCACCTTAGTAGAATCAATTGCTGAATAGCCAACATTAACCTATTCGGTAGTATTTTAGTGAAAATTTTATAATCTATATTGAGTAATGATATGGGTCTATAATTTTTTGGTTCAGTAAGATCTTGATCTTCTTTGGGTATCAAAGATACAAAGGCTGTCTTCCAAGATGGGGGTGCCTTCCCTTCCACTTGGATCTTATTAAATAATTCCTTAAGCGGTTCTACCATTTCTAATTGTAAATTTTTGTAATAAGCCGCCGTCAAGCCATCTGTACCCGGTGCTTTCCCTGCTTTTAGCTCTTTAATCTGGCAGATCTGGCATGTATTACTGAAACCTGGCTGGGCCCGGAGGGAGGAGTCCCTCTTGTAGAGATGTGCCCAGACGGATTTCAGGTGCTTCATCAGCCGAGAGCCCAGGGAAGGGGTGGCGGTGTGGCTATTGTTATCCGGGAGTCTTTAGTACCTCGTAGGATCCCTGCTCCGGAGCTTGTCGGGTGTGAGTCCCTGCTGGTGAAGTTGGACCTCAAGGGTCAAGTGGGTCTGCTGCTAGCATACCTGCCTCCCAACAGCGTTGCAGCAGCCCTCCCCTCGCTCCCCGAGTCAGTAGCCGAGCTAGCAATTGAGTTCCCCAGGCTTATGGTCCTGGGGGACTTCAATCTGCCTTCGCTCGGTGAACACTCTGATGGGGCGCAGGAGTTCATGGCTTCCATGACGGCCATCGGCTTGACCCAGGTAATTCGGGGCCCAACCCATTCAGCGGGTCACATGCTCGACCTCGTATTCCTCTTGGAGCAGTGGACTTGTGATCTTGGTCTGAGGGGTAATGAGATCATACCCCTGTCGTGGTCAGACCACTGCCTACTGAGGCTTGACTTTCAGAGGCCAAACCCCCACTGTAGGGAGGAGGAACCGACCAGGTGGTTCCGCCCCAGGCGACTTATGGACCCGTCGAGGTTCCAGACAGAGCTTGGGGTTATTCCTCATACTCTCACCCACAGTTCGGTGGAGACTCTGATTGCTGCCTGGCACTCGGCAGCATCGGAGTCCCTTGACCGGATTGCGCCACTACAGCCCCTCCGGGTCGGCGGATCCCGGAGGCCTCCTTGGTTTACCGAGGAGCTCCGGGAGAGGAAGCGCCGGAGGAGACGCCTAGAGCACCTATGGAGGTCCGATAAATCCGAATCGAACCGAGCACTCTTAACAACCTGCACCAAGGAGTACATCAGGGCATTGAGGACAGCAAAAAGAACGTATATTGCCACCTTGGTTGCGTCCGCTGAGTCCCACCCAGCCGCCCTGTTTAGGATAACCCGCTAAATAGGAGGGATACGGGGGACCCCTTGCAGGGTAGGGCTGAGGATTATGTCCAGTTCTTAGCGGACAAAGTTGCTCGGTTTCGGTCGGATTTGGACTCCACCTTTGCAGATCCAGCCGAGGCACAAGGGGATAAATTGGCAGACCATCTCTGGGTTGAGTTTCAGGATGTTGCCCCTGGGGATGTGGACAAGGCCATAAGAGCTGTGAGTGCCTCCACTTGTGTACTGGACCCGTGTCCCTCCTGGCTGGTTGCCAACAGCAGTGAGGTGACACAAGGCTGGATCCAGGTGGTCGTTACCGCCTCCCTTCGGGAGGGGCACTTCCCCGCCGCACTTAAAGTGGCGGTGGTGAGACCCCTCCTGAAGAAACCATCTTTGGATCCAGCCGTTCTTAACAATTACCGTCCAGTCTCCAACCTCCCCTTTGTTGGGAAGGTTGTTGAGAAGGTGGTGGCCTTCCAGCTTCAACGGTCCTTGGAGGAAGCTAGTTACCTTGACCCTTTCCAGTCCGGCTTCAGACCTGGTTACAGCACAGAAACCGCTTTGGTCGCATTGACCGATGATCTCTGGAGAGCCAGGGATGGAGGCCATGCGTCCATCCTGGTTCTCCTTGACCTCTCGGCGGCTTTCGATACCATCGACCATGGTATCCTTCTGCGACGACTGCGGGAGGTGGGGGTGGGAGGCACTGTTTTGCAGTGGTTCTCCTCCTACCTCTCAGACAGGTCGCAGTCGGTGTTGGTTGGGGGGCAGAGATCGACCCCTAGGCCCCTAACATATGGGGTGCCGCAGGGTTCGGTCTTATCCCCCCTACTATTTAACATCTACATGAAACCGCTGGGCGAGATCATTCGGAGGCACGGGATAAGATACCACCAATACGCGGACGATACTCAGCTGTATCTGTCCGCCCCGTGCCAACTCAATGAAGCGGTGGACGTATTCAAGGGAGACAAATGAGAAGTAATGTAAGACTAATTGTCAATACATTAGAATACCTGGGAAAGAATAACCAAATCCCTGCTGCGCTTATATTTTTAGATGCTGAGAAAGCCTTTGATCGAGTGAATTGGCAATTCCTGCTGAAAATATTGCAAAAAATACAAATAGGAGAGCACTTTTTACAATCAATTAAAGCAATATATCAGGAACAAACAGCTCAAATCATAGTTAATGGGAGTCTAACAGGTTCATTGAGAAAGGTACAAGGCAGGATTGTCCCTTATCCCCATTATTGTTTATCATAAATTTGGAACTATTGTTGAATAAAATACGGGGTTCAGAGGACTTACAAGAAATTAGGATTAGGCAGCAAGAATATCGAGTACGGGCATTTGCGGATGATTTGGTTATAACATTAATCCAACCACAGGAATCTAGCAAGGTTTTAATGAATATGATTAATCAATATGGCCAAATGTCAGGATTTAAAATAAACTTAGGGAAAAGAAAGATATTAGTTACAAATATGAACACTAAACAAAGGGATGAACTAGAAGGAATGACAGGATGTGAAATAATTAAAAAAAATTAAATATTTAGGAGTTTATATTTCAAATGGGAAGTTATACAATTACGAATCACTATGGCATAGTATACAGACAGAGATGAAAAAATGGGAGAAACTACAGTTATCTTTGCTGGGAAGAATAGCAGCAGTGAAAATGAATATTCTACCTAAATTTTTATTTCTTTTTCAAATGTTACCAATACTCAAAAAAGATGCAAGCCTGCTAGAATGGCAGAAGGGTATTAATAAATTTGTATGGGCAGGGAAGAAGCCGAGAGTAAAACTAAAAATAATGCAAGATGTGCATGAAAGAGGAGGCTTGAAATTACCCAATTTAAAACTATACTATGAAGCAGTAGTTTTATCTGTAATTAGTGACTGGATTAACTTAACAGATGATAGAATACTTAATATTGAAGGGCACGATTTGGTATATGGTTGGCATGCTTATCTGCTATATAACAAAAAGGTGGACAAGAATTTCAAAAGTCATATTTTAAGGAATGCTCTACTGCGGGTTTGGAAAAAATATCAATAGAAACTAAATGATAAGATACCCATATGGGCTATTCCCAGACACGCAATAGAAAATATGAACATAGTATAAAAACAGGATGTAACTACTTACAGACAGCTTATTACCGTAGAAAGAGGTGTACTACAATTAAAACCCTTGGATGTACTAAAAGTGGGGTATGCATGTGGAGAATGCCTGGCCAGTATGTATGGGGGGGATTGAGAGTGCAGCCTGGAGCCCCCTCCACTGAGTGCAGAAGCAGAAGTGGATGGGGGCCCGGATCCGCCTCTCGTCCCAGAGTGAATGCTATGAATGGCCTGCCGGGGAGAACGGGGGCCATGGGATGGGATGAGGGGTCTACGGTGGCGGGGACGGGCCGGAACATCCCGGTTACGTTTGGGAGAGGCAGGTATGACGGGAGTTACAGGGCTAGCTATTACCGGGGAGGGAGGGTTCACTACATCACAGCAATCCCTTCTTCCGGCCCTGATAGCTCAACTCTAGAACCAGGTGGCAAGAGATGTCAGGGCCCTGGTCTCAGGTCTGCCAGGTCTGTGATTCATAAAGCTCCCCTTGTCCGGGACTTAATATTAGATGAGGGGGCAGACCTGGCATGTATTACTGAAACCTGGCTGGGCCACGAGGGAGGAGTTCCCCCTCTCAGAAATGTGCCCAGAAGGGTTTCAGGTGCTCCACCAACCACGACACCAAAAAAGGGGTGGGGGGTGGCAGCCATCATCCAAGAGTCATTAGTTCCTCGTGGGATCCCTGCTCCGGAGACTGTCGGGTGTGAGTCCCTTCTGGTGAAGTTGGACCTAGGGGGTCAAGTGGGCTTGTTTCTAACGTACCTACCTCCCAGCTGCATTACAACAGCCCTGCCTGCGCTCCTTGAGTCAGTAGCTGGACTGGTGGTTGAGTTCCCCAGACTGATAGTACTGGGGGATTTCAACCTGCCATCTGTTGGTGAACGCTCGGATGGAGCGCAGGAGTTCATGGCTTCCATGACAACCATGGACGTGACCCAGGTAATTCAGGGTCCAACTCATACAGCGGGGCACACGCTCGACCTCGTGTTTCTCTCGGGGCAGTGGAGACGTGATCTGGAACTGAAGGGCATAGAGATCAATAGCAGTAGACTTATATACCGCTTCATAGGCCTTTCAGGCCTCTCTAAGCGGTTTACAGAGAGTCAGCATATTGCCCCCAACAATCTGGGTCCTCATTTTACCCACCTCGGAAGGATGGAAGGCTGAGTCAACCCTGAGCCGGTGAGATTTGAACCGCTGACCTGCTGATCTAGCAGTAGCCTGCAGTGCTGCATTTAACCACTGCGCCACCTTGGCTCTTGTCATGGTCAGATCACTTCCTACTGAGGCTTGACTTTCGGAAACTACTCCCCCACTGCAGGGAGGGGGAACCGATTAAGTGATTCCGCCCCAGGCGCCTGATGGACCCTTTGGGATTTCAGACGGCACTTGGAGAGATACCTGACTCCCTTGCACACAACCCGGCAGAGTCCTTGGTCGCAGCTTGGAATATAGCGGCGGCTGAGGCACTGGACTAGATTGCGCCTTTGTGGCTTCTCTGCAGCAGTGGATCCAGGAGGGCTCCTTGGTTTACCGAGGAACTCCGGGAGATGAAGCACCAAAAGAGACGCCTAGAGTGATGCTGGAGGGCTAGTAACTCTGAATCCGACCAAACACAATTAAGAGCCTTCATTAGGACTCATTTAGTGGTGATACGGGTGGCAAAATGTGCACATTTTTCCACTCTTATTGCATCCGCAGAATTGCGCCCGGCTGCCCTGTTTAGGATAGCCTGCTCCCTCTTGAAATGGAGGGATGCAGATGAGCCTCTACAGAGTAGAGCCAAGGAATTTGTTTAGTTTCTGTCAGACAAAGTCACTCGGATTCGGACGGACCTGGACTCCACTTGGACAGTTCCTGCGGAGATGCCTGGGGAGGGCCTTGATCAGACTTTGTGGAGCGAGTTTCAGCTTGTCGCTCCTGAGGAAGTGGACAAGGCCATGGAGCAGTGAGTGCCTCCACCTGCCTACTGGACCTGTGTCCCCTCCTGGCTGGTCTCGACCACCAGGGAGGTAACACAAGGCTGGCTGCAGATGATTGTTAATGCCTCTCTGCTGGAGGGATCTTTCCCGTACCCACTGAAGGATGTGGTGGTGAGACCCCCTCCTTAAGAAGCCTTCTCTGGACCCAGCTATCCTTAACAACTATCATCCAGTCTCCAACCTCCCTTTTGTAGGGAAGGTTGTTGAGAAGGTGGTGGCCTTTCAACTCCGATGGTCCTTGGATGAAACAGATTATCTACACCCTTTTCAGTCGGGTTTCAGGCCTGGTTAGGGCACTGAAACTGCTTTGGTCGCACTGATCGATGATCTCTGGTGGGCCAGGGATAGAGGACATTCCTCTATCCTGGTGCTTCTTGACCTCTCAGTGGCCTTCAATACCATCGACCATGGTATCCTTCTGCGGCGGTTGCGGGAGGTGGGAATGTGAGGCACCGTTTTGCGGTGGTTCTCCTCCTACGTCTCGGACAGGTCGCAGTCGGTGTTGGTTGGAGGACAGAGGCCCATTAAATATGGGCTGCCACAGGGCTCGGTCCTGTCCCCCCTCCTATTTAACATCTACATGAAGCCACTGGGTGAGATCATACGCCAGCACGTGATCAAATACCATCAGTATGCAGACGATACTCAATTGTATCTGTCCGCCCCATGTCAACTCAGCGAAGCAGTGGAAGTGATGTGCCAGTGCCTGGAGGCTGTCAGGGTCTGGATGGGAGCGAACAAGCTTGCACTCAATCCAGACAAGACCGAGTGGCTATTGATGTTGCCTCCCAAGGATGGTCCAGATATTCCATCCCTTTGCCTGGGGGGTGAAATTCTACACCCCTCAGAGAGGGTCTGCAACTTGGGTGTCCTCCTGGATTCGCAGCTGTCATTAGAACATCATTTGTCGGCTGTGACCAGGGGGGCTTTTGCCCAGGTTTGCCTGGTGCACCAGTTGCAGCCCTACCTGGACCGGGAGGCACTTTGAATGGTCACTCATGCCCTCGTCACCTCTAAGCTCGATTACTGTAATGCACTTTACATGGGGCTGCCCTTGAAAAGTGTTCGGAGACTACAGTTAGTCCAGAACGATGCCGCACTAGCGATTATGGGTGTACCTAGATACACCCATATTACACCTGTCCTCCGCAAGCTGCACTGGCTTCCGATTGGTCTCCGCACACACTTCAAGGTGCTGGTCATCACCTTTAAAGCCCTACATGGACTAGGACCTGGATATCTGAGAGACCACCTCCTGCCACATACCTCCCAACGTCCAATAATAACTCACAGACTGGGCCTTCTCCGGGTGCCATCGATCGGACAATGCCAGCTGGCAGCTCCTTGGAGGAGGGCCTTCTCTGTAGCTGCTCCGACCCTGTGGAACAACCTACCCGTAGAGATCCGGACCCTCCCCACTCTCTCATTCTTCCGAAAAGCCACTAAAACCTGGCTGTTCTGGCAGGCCTGGGGCTGTTGACTCCAGGAATGAGGTCCAGCCCCACTTAGACTGAGTGTATGGTGCCTTGTTTTTAAATTGTTTCTTTTTAAATTGTTTTCTTATTTTAATCTCCTGATATTAACTTTTTCTGTAAGCTGCCCAGAGTCCTACGGGATTGGGCGTCCCGATTTCAGCGTGACAATCACGCTTTATAACAATTTTTCCCGTTTCCCGCTGTGTTTTTAAAAAGTCCCGATTTTCTGGCTTCATGTTGAAAACCCAGTGGATTTGCTTAAGAAATCCTAACCGGGGCAAGACAAAAGACACTCTGTCTAATCCCTCTCTCTGTCTCAGTACTTTCATTGAAGATATTAAAACGTTAAAGCAAAAAAACGGACCCCCCACGCCCCTTTTTACTCACTTTTATAAGAAAAAATGACCAAGCACTATAGAGCTGCAGGAAACAGAGCTGCCTAGAGTAGTAGCAACTGTTCCTTCCTGGATTTCCCAGATGGGAGGGGCACGGAGTTTGGAGGGCTGCTCGTGTGGGAAAAAATTGTGTTTTCTATTTTTCTTTGAAAAATATTTCCCTGGGACTATTTCACCATTTTAATTTGCTCAGTTCTTTGTATTAACATCTATATCATTCTGGGTTGACTTGGAATGTCTGCCTGCTGGTAAGTGACCTGGCTTTTTTTCTTTTATTTTTTTTAATGTATTTTAAAATAATATTTTATTTATTGTGCATAGGATTTTTAAAAATAGTATTATTCAGTGTGGATTTAAGTTAAGAACTCCCTGTTATTAAGCTTTCCTCAATTAATCTCTGAGTAGATTCCCACCAACTTCAAGATCCCAAGGGCACATCTTGGAAGCTACACCTTTGCTTAGTTTATAGATGATGCCTTTCCTTAAATATGAAAATAAATACATTGTTCAAATGTGTACATCTCAATAGAAATGACTCTCAGGGGTGACAACAATCCACTAAAATAATAATATAAAACAGTAATTACAAAAACAGGAGCAACTGTTATGAAAATTATTATTAAAAAATAAAGAATAAAAATGGAGTTATTAAGTATATTAATTGCAGCAACCACAATACAATACCTCGGTCCTTCTTTTCATTAAACTAGACATACCCAATTCCAAGGCATTAAAAGATGCTTGCTCCTGGGGAGGAAAGCTATGGCAAATCTAGACAGCATCCTAAAAAGCAGAGACATCACTCTGCCAACAAAAGTGCATCTAGTCAAGGCTGTGGTTTTCCCATTTGCAATGGATGGCTGTGAATGGTGGACCAGAAGGAAGGCTGAGTACCAAAGAATGTGAAAAATGGTCATGTCACTTTTTTCAATGCCATTGTAACTTTGGTCACTATACCACCTTTCTTGCCACAGTTCTTAAGTGAATAACTGCAGCTGATAAGTTAGTAACATAAGTGAATCTGTTTTCCCCATTTGACTTTGTCAAAAGATGATTATATGACCCCAGGACACTGAAACCATCATAAATACGAATCTGTTGCCAAACATCAAAATTTTGATCGTGTGACCATGAGGATCATGGTCACGTGATCAAAATTTTGATGTTTGGCAACAGTTACAATTTATATTTGTAAATTGTAGTTATGTTGAAATAAAAAAAATTACAATACTATTTTTGCGTTGTATGAAAATTTTTGTTGCTCCGTATAAAATTTTTAATCAAGCCCTCCCCCCCCCCGTCAAAGGAGTCCCTCTTTACCAATCTGAAAATCTGGTCACCTTATGAATAATGCGGGTCACATTGGTCCCTTCATTTAAAAATATGCTCTGCCAATGGAGAGCTCCCTTTTGTGAAGAACCCTTGGCTCATTTGAATGAATAATAAATAATATTCCCATTTTTAAGTGCCACTGTCATTCACTTCCGTAAAATAAGCTGCTCTCAGATTTCCAAAATCATGCTTCCTTTTCATTGGCTTGAGATATGTGAATTGCTTGCATTCCCTCCAGGTGTGTTGTTCTTTATTATGGAATCCGTTGACGTTCTCAGCCGCAGTGAGAAACAGCAGGCAAAGAGTGAGTAAGTACTGTCGCTTCCCCACTTTATTGGAAATGGCATCCGAAACCTCAAAACTTAGACAGGTCAAGATGTCCTTCAGAAGTGCTGAATCAATTGTGCTTTCAGTGCAACGGGGCAACATTTGAGAAAGCAATCAGAGATTCCAAAATTGCAATGAATAATGTAATTATCCAGGCCTATTGTTCTGGTATGTATCGGGGGCATATAGGGAGGAATATTTTTCTTCTACAAGAGACAAAAAAGCATGAGGAGAAGAAGAATAAGAAGAAGAATAAGAAGAAGAATAAGAAGAAGAAGAAGAAGAAGAAGAAGAAGAAGAAGAAGAAGAAGAAGAAGAAGAAGAAGAAGAAGAAGAAGAAGAAGAAGAAGAAGAAAGCAAAGCATTGCTTCCCTTTTTTTCTTTTTGTTCAATATGGCTTTAAATAAAGTATCTTCTTTCTTCACCACTAGCCCTTTTCCGCCTGTTGTTAAGCTTTTCCCATAGAGGACTTTAGTTTAAATTCAAATACCCCATGAGGCTATAATGGAATAATCTTTCCCTCATATCCTCATTACATTGTCTCACATGCCAAAGGAGAAGAATAAGATGCATTTGTCATAAACAAATCCCAATGCAGCATATATTCAAATACTAACACAGAAGAACTATTGTATCCAAGTAGCTTGACAATCATAAGCCTGAATATGAATGCAAAAATATCCATGAAAATTATTCCTTCATGGTACTCTCAAGGTACCTGCCCTGTACCATACCCTTTCCATTCTATTATATCTGAATTTCTGGATAAAAGTTCAGGTATTGGAATTCTTTTCTGACAAAGAATGATAAAATCTTTGTTATCTTCTCCTCTTGTTCCTTCATTCATCAGCTGCATGGCCTCTTTTGATCTGCTCTGAACTTTTCAGAAAATGTCAAAAATATCAGAACCACAGAGCTTTCCCCCACTTTTATATGTAACAGACATTGCATTGGTTGTCTCTTGGTTGTAGTCTGGTGGCATTTCAAAGGATATTAGAGGGAGGGGGAGTGATATATAGTGAAAAACAGTTTTGTCTAGCAGTTAAGGCGCCCAGCTAGAAACCAGGAGACTGTGAGTTCAAATCCTGCTTTAGCCATGAAAGCCAGCTGGTGACTTTGGGCCAGTCACACTCTCTCTCAGTCCAATCCACTTCACAGGGTTGTTGTTGTTGTGGGTGGAAAATAGGGGGAAGAAGGTGTTGATTAAGTTTGCTGTCTTGAGTTATTTGTAAAAAAAAATAAAGGTGGGATACAAATAAATAAATTTTATCCTCTTTTGAGGTTCCACCATTATCTTCCATATTTGCATGATTACGCACTTAATGAATTGTGTTATTAGTGTCAAGTGGTGGGGAAATCAGTTCAAATTAGTATAAAGATTTATTGTAAGCTTAAGCTCTCTACAAGAATTTGACCAACTAATGATCAAGGGAAATGAGGAGAAGATAAGAGAGGCATTCAAGGTGGGTTGGACTTAGATCTCCTGCAACCACTCAGGGACTTGGGACTTATGACGCGTTTGACCCCTCCCTTGGGCTCAGCCTGGTCATCTCCTCTTCTAGGGCCACAAAAGGATACCATTTCCTCAGATTAAAGCTCAAATCTTCAAAATGGAAACTTAATCCTCCAGCTGAAGCCCTGGTTAGGGTACCTTTAAAATTTAAACCTAATTTTTTGAGTCACAGTGTATTAAATGTCCAATAATTCAGGGAGACAGAGTGCGAGAGAAAGAGATCCATGCATCCATACATCAGCAAAGATTTAAAATATATAGCTTTATTACAAAGGCAAGCAAAATTCAAACTTCAGGCAATATTAAGTAGGATTTCAGTTAAGATTGATCTTTAATGTTCTGTGTCTCTCCTATATACACAACAAGCAATGCCTACTATAATACTGGTTCTTACAACAGATAGATTGCTACAAATAATTAGAAATAATAATAAAAAATAATGGAAAATGTATTAACCTTATGACTATTAGAGTCAACAGTTCATAGTCAACCTATATGATATCATGGCAACAGTCTGCAAAAAACAATCATGATTGCCCATCTCTCCTTCACCTGATGGATGAGTTGTGTCCTCAAATGTGCACACACAAGCAGACAAGCTTAGAATTTAGAGTGATGAAGTTTTATATAATGAATGAGATCTTGGCAATTCATGTGTAACTCAAGCTCAAGTAAACATAAGACTTTATGAACCAGGGTTCATACTCTAGTGTCACTGGATGTTATTTGAGAACAACTTTGTCTTCATTGTTATTCCTGCTATTGCTGTTCATCAAATTATCAATGAAACCTTGAAAAGTCAACTTGAAATGGAAAACACAGCCTGAATTCTCAGTCCAGGAAAACAAATATTCCAAAGGGAAGCATAAATTTAATTTTCATTATTCTGTTTCCATTTTCTTCTTTTCTTTCAGCTCCAACGCTTACTCATCAGCACACATTTCTTGTTCTACCTTTAGATTTCTAATTGGCAATCTACAGAGTGCACAGAATTAATCAAAACACCAAGATTTAATATCAGCTCTGCCTAATCCCAGATGATATTAATCATTAATTAATACTTCTTTGTTTTTCACTCAGGCAAAAAGAATCAATACTCTCATTACAACCTGTTTAATAATGTGACTTTATCTTTTCGTTTCATGGGGCTACCATTTGATTTAGATGAAAACATCTAAAGATTTTTTTTAATATCCCCTAGGGGCTGTTTCTCTTTTAAATACTTTCATTGACACTGCTGTCGTAAACCAATAAGCAGAACAAGCATGAAATTACATTTTATCTCCAGAGCTTTGTGGTTAAATAAAAATTCTTTAGCCCAGTTGGTTAATTAATAATAAGACATTTTTACTGTATATTTTTGAAAAATAAATGAAGAATGATGAATTCAATGTTGAGTTGCTTCCTCAACTCCTAAGTCTGAAGATACGTTCCACAAAGTTTCATAGTACTCCTTTTTTTTCCCTGGGACATTGCAGATGATGTTATGATTTAGTGGTAGAATGGATTCATTGGACTTGCATGTACAAATCCCAGGTTCAACCCCTGATGTCTCCAACAAAAAAAAGAACAGGTGTCAGGTGATAAGAATGTTTGTCCTGGAAATCCTGAATCCTGCAACCAGTCAGAGTAGACCAGCCTTCATCTAAATGACTTGATGCTACTACTTTGCCCAGTCATAATAAGAAATCTGAGAGTTCCATAATTTCGAGCTCCTTAAGACCAGTCTTCCAGTCTACTGGTTGACGTCAAACCAAAGATGAGTGTACCTCCAATGCAAATTATTCAGATCTTCCTAGTGATAACGATAAGTACAAAGGCAAATCAGTAACAAAAAGACAAAGCTTTCATTCTCCACAGCATTTTCTAAATAATAGATATTGCCACTGATATACACTAACACACTGCTGTGTTTTCCTTTCATCCTTTTTAATGAGAAAAGATGCCCCAATTATTCAGAAAGATGGTTAAATATTTTTCATCAGCACAGACCTGTCACAGAATGTCCTTCAGTAAAGTTAACACTGCCTGCTGCTGCTGTGCCACATTAAATATATTGTAGTTTCCTGTGGGAAGGATCATGGTTGTAAGATGGTAAACAACAGATATCAAACTGTAGGTGAATAGTGGGCATTTCCATGAGCATCTTCCATATGGGAAGCAGCATCTGGTTAAAAAAAAAGGTGCAAATAAGAGTGCAGGGGTTTTTGTAGCTATTTACTACTTTCCATTATATTTCCAGTAGGAACAGCAAGGTCAAAATAAAAAAAATGATTTATTGGTTGGATTGATCAAAGAGTAAACAATGAAACATTAAAATCAAAACACTTTTTGTAATTATAAATATATGAGAAAATTATTGACAATAGTATTGATGCATATGAAAATGACAATCGCAAACCTCTAGTTGGTTAATAAGTACATTAGGAAAGCTTTCCAATATTTTAGTTAATTCATCTCCATTTTGCCTCTTTCGAACTGTCTGTATAATTTTCAGCAGAGAGGAATATGGGCCCATTAGTTCTTATGTTTTATCTTTTTTTTTTAGTTTAAAATGTCAAAGAGCACAGCAACAGAATAAGCAACATGTCCAAAAAACATGCTGAGAAAAAAAAACCAAAATCAAGAAGTTGGTGACCACAATGAATTCTAACTTTGCAGGTGCTTACCGTCTAACAGAGAACACTATTAATTGAAGACATAGTTATCCAAACTTTTTATTTAAAAAAAAACTGAACTTGTCTGGGGTTAAAGTGTAACTAATTAATTTCAGAGCACCCTTTCCTTTTTTGAACTACTGAGCAGATCCCTGTGGGATCTTCTGACAGATGAACCAGTTGAGAGAATGGAAAAAAATCTGGACTGTCAACTTGTTTTAGAATTGTATCACTCATTAATAACAGTCAAGGGAGATGTCTAGCTAAATGACATAGACAAGGTGTGCTTCTGCCCAGGAAATGCAATAAGAATAGCAGATCCTTTGATGAAGCATCAGTAACCCAATAATCAAAGACAATAGGCCAAACCTCTAATCATTCACTTGATCCAAGAAAACTGCAAGGAAGAAATGCAGCATGTCAGACAAAGAAAATTAAATTACTAATCTGAGTGGGCATGGTTGACCTCTATGCAATATGAGCTAGAGCTTGCACTAGAGTGAAATTGGAAGATATGCCCATGGACATAAAGTAGTGTTCATATCAGTGAACTTGCTGTGATGAAGTTCAACTGGACCAAATTTGTCAACTTTTAAACCTCCTCTGAATTTTCTGAGATAATCTCTCAATTTCTTTCTTTGATCAAGTCTGACAGGAAGTCCACTATTTCCTTGCTCATCTTCACTGACATTAGTAAACTATGATCAGCACTACCACCATGGTCAACTTTCTGCTTTGTTGATCAAAATCAAAGTCACCCACTTGTACAACATACAAACCTTATCCAGGTTGCCAATGCCTACTCAAGAGGTTCCTGGCTGATTTACTGCAAGAATTAAGGATACTTTTATGAGGTTTCTGAATTATTAATACAATATCCAAGTATAGAAAAATATCATTAGGGTGGTATCTGTCTGTCTATATACATCTTTTAATGTCCAAAAATTAAAATTGAGTGAGTGAGTCAGTCAGTCAGTCAGTCAGTCAGTCAGTCTGTCTGTCTGTCTGTCTGTCTGTCTGTCTGTCTGTCTGTCTGTCTATCTATCTATCTATCTATCTATCTATCTATCTATCTATCATTTATCTATCATCTATCTATCATCAACCTAAATTACTTTTATAGTTGTGCATATTTATTTGTAATTGGATGACTAAACTAATATCTTTGACCTATAAGGCTATAGATCCTTCAATATTTCAATTTTCCTTGGAAAAAAGTTTCATTCTAGCTTTCCTTAAGAAGAGAAAAGCTGGGAGAAGATCAAATTGCCTTTTACTCCTTTTACTTACTTATATTAAAATCTTAAAACTTGTCCAGTTTCCTAATCAGAGGAAAGGAGCCTGTCTATGACAGCCAATCAAGATATTTAAGTTCCAGCGCCAATAGCTGCACCTCTAGACTAATTCAGAGCCCATTTCTCAATAGTAAGCATCAGTCAAAGCATTTTGAGAAATTGTAGGATATGTGATTCCTTAACCAGCTCAATATGGCAGCTATTATGTGGCCAAGTGAAGGAATTATGATTTGCAGTAATTGGGTTGGTAACTGTATGTTCCTGTGGCATACTGTTAATATATGGGAAACTAGAATTGATTTTCAGCTGAAAAGAAAAAAGGGAAAAACAAAAGAGAGAGAAAAAGGAGGAAACAGGATGAGACCTCTAATCCTTCACTTGATTCAAGAAAACTGCAAGGAGGAGATTCAGCAGATCAGACAAAGAAAATTAAATTACAAATTTAAGTGGGCATGCTTGACCTCAATGGAATATGAGCTTCATTGTAAAGTCATTCTGCTATCCTACGTTTTCCTTTTTCACGTATCGTGAGTCCCAAGTTAGATGTGGGCAGTTATAATGTATAAATTCTATGAATAAATAAATAAACCAGGGCATTCAAAATTGACTTGTTGGTTGTATGTATCAAAATTAGGCCAATCCATCTCAGCCCGCAGCCATCTATCTGACTTTATGAAAAGTATTAAAAGTACTTTTAGCAAACCAAGGGAAATGCTGTTAGAATTGGAGCAGTACTCTACAGAATAGCCTCCGAGGATGCCTCAATCACACTTCAGAGGGGCCCTTTTAGACTTCACACAGTCTCTTTAAACAACCAGGGAAAGGAAAGTTTCACAATTGGGGGAAAAAATCTAAAGAATGCTTGCATATGAGAATATCAAGAACTTAAAAGAAAACAATTAAAGTAGTATATTTCTTGGGTTGTATTGTATTATATTCCATTGTATAAGATCTTTAATGCAATATTTCAATCTAGGTAGAAAATCTTTAAAATCAACCATTTTTTTTTCCAGAAAGTGGCAAATGGGATTATATGAACCAAGTTCAATACAAATGTACATCTCCATTCCCCATGAATCACGCATACTTTTCAATTGTTTAAGTGTTGCTTTTATGTTCTGCCTAAAAGGGTGTCATTTTAAACACCTCTCCCCCTAATTACCATAATAGGCAAATTTTATTTTTGACGTACATCCTACAGGCTCAATATTCTCCCCATCCCACCCCAACATTTTCTGTGCTCTTTTTCAGTCTGCTCTGTGCACTGTGAAAATTACAAGATCAGAAGTCTCCATCATCGTACAATTTCCACACACACACACACACCCCGCATGTGATGGGTGTTATGTCCTATTAGCCAAACAAAGAAAGTACATTCTTCTATCTGCATTAGGCGATTGAGTTAAGAATAGTTATGGCTATCAGCACATTAAACAATAACAGCAGCAGCAGCAGCAGCCTCTCTCTCTCTCTCTCTCTCTCTCTCTCTCTCTCTCTTTCTCTCTCCATCCCCATTGCTTCTGAACAGCATCCATTTGGCCATCTCTAATTGGAGACCTGGGATGCAAAGCAGCTTAAGGTTGCAGTTTTCCTTGTCCATTTCTCTCCCTTTGGCTGATAGGTATCTTTGATGCATGTCGTTTCAATAGGCTGTTTTCTTTTTTATGCATATGACTTTTATCAAATCTTTTAAAAAAGAAAATTAAACAAAGTAATAGAAAGTAAGAAACAAAAAGAAAAAAGGGGGAAAACATAAGAGAAAACTAAAAGAAAAATAAAATAGAAAGAAAAAAGATATAAAGAAATGGCTTCTGATATTCTTCACACCATTAATAAGCACAATTATATTTTTGAATGGGTTGTTTCCGAGGTAATTTACAGTAGAAGATTGTTCTGGCTGGCTCCTGTCAATCTAACATCCATCCCACATTATAAAGAAAGTTGCTAAGAGATCACAAAGGTACCTAATTTGCAGGGCAATTTAAATATTGGCAGGAACAAAAAAAAAGATGGGCAGGACCTCACTTCTTTGCCATCAAATGCCAGCTAGTTCAGCATAATGAGTTCTTTGACTTGGTACACGTTGCATTTCAGCTTCCATAATTAAAAAAAAACAAAAACCTCAGGACTGTAGAATTATGGGAAGAATGATCTGATGCACTGAAATGAGTTTCAAACTGTGGAAGGTTGGAATGGTAGCTAGAAATTTAGACAGCTATGGAGATTTTCTTTTCCCAGAAGGATGTATACTGCTTGTATAGATGCTTCTCCCTCACACAATTTTTGTCACCAAAAAGGTGGGCCTGATCTAAGAACCCCGTAGGCTGGATTCAGCCCCCGGGCCTTGAGTTTTATACACCTGCTCTACAGGGACAGTCTGCTCTATATGAGTAGTCCTCGACTTATAACAATTCATTTAGTGACTCTTTGAAATTACAACAGCACTGAAAAAAGTGACTTCTGGCTGTTTTTCCACAAACGACTGTTGCAGCATCCCCATGAACATGTGATCAAAATTCCAACACTTGGCAACTGATTCATATTTATGATGGTTGCAATGTCCTGGAATCATGTGATCAACCTTTGCAACCTTCTGACAAGCCAAATCAATGAGGAAGCCAGATTCATTTAACAACCATGCTACTAACTTAACAACTGCAGTGATTCAGTTTAACAACTGGTGGCCTCTCAACTCCGATGGTGCTTGGATGAAACCGATTATCTGGATCCCTTTCAGTCGGGTTTCAGGCCTGGTTACAGCACGGAAACTGCTTTGGTTGTGCTGATCGATGATCTCTGGCAAGCCAGGGATAGGGGTCACTCCTCTATCCTTGTGCTTCTTGACCTCTTAGCGGCCTTCGATACCATAGACCATGGTATCCTTCTGCGACGGTTGCAAGAGGTGGGAGTGGGAGGCACCGTCCTTCAATGGTTCTCCTCCTACCTCTTGGACAGGTTGCAGTCGGTGTTGGTCGGAGGGCAGAGGTCGACCCCAAGGCCCCTCAATTATGGGGTGCCGCAGGGTTCGGTTCTGTCCCCCCCTCCTATTTAACATCTACATGAAGCCGCTGGGTGAGATCATATGCCGGCACGGGATTAAGTACCATCAATATGTGGATGATACCCAGTTGTATCTGTCTGCCCCGTGCCAACTCAGCGAAGCAGTAGAAGTGATGTGCCAGTGCCTGGAGGCTGTTAGGGTCTGGATGGGAGTAAACAAGTTGGCACTCAATCCAGACAAGACCGAGTGGCTACTGATGTTCCCTCCCAAAGATTGGCCAAATATTCCATCTCTCAGGCTGGGGGGTGAAATTATACGCCCCTCAGAGAGGGTTCGCAATTTGGGGGTCCTCCTGGATCCCCAGCTGACTTTAGAACACCATTTGTCGGCTGTGACCAGGGGGACCTTTGCCCAGGTTCACCTGGTGCACCAATTGCGACCCTACCTGGATCGGGAGGCCCTCACGCCTTTGTGACCTCAAGACTGGATTACTGTAACATGCTCTACATGGGGCTGCCCTTGAAGAGTGTTCAAAGACTTCAGCTAGTCCAGAACGCAGCCGCGCGAGCGATCGTGGGTGCACCCAGGTACACCCACATTACACCTATCCTGCGCGAGCTGCACTGGCTACCCATTAGTCTCTGGACTCGCTTCAAGGTGCTAGTCATTACTTATAAAGCCCTACATGGCATCGGACCTGGGTACCTGAGAGACCGCCTCCTGCCAATTACCTCCCATAGACCGATCATATCGCACAGACTAGGCCTCCTCCGGATCCCATCTGCCAGCCAATGTCGGCTGGCAACTCCCCGGGGGAGAGCCTTCTCTGTTGCAGCTCCAGCCCTCTGGAACAAGCTCCCCGTGGAGATCCAGACCCTTACTACTCTCCCGGCCTTCCGCAAAGCCACTAAGATTTGGCTGCTCCGGCAGGCTGGGGGTCTGTTGAAATAGCCAGCCCCACGGGAACTATGAATGTTATGTATTTTAAATTGTTGTTTGTCTTTCTTTTTTTCCACAGATTGTTTTGACTTGGCATTACAAGGTCTAGCTGCTTGGCTACAGAGAGTGATAAGAAGGGAGGCACACAAATGTCCCTTTGAAGTAAAAGTGGAAACAACATTCTTTGTGAATCTATGCTTTAATCTTATTAGCCTTCCAAGCTAAAGCAGCTGTGTTTCTTAGAATGGCACAATTTCAAAAGAAAACAGAAGTCCCAAATTTTCAAAAGATACTTTTAGAAATACAGAAATTATCAATTATATATGAAAGAATAGAGAAAAAACTGGAATAATTAGAGCACATAACAATAAAATATGATGAAAAAATTGAGGATGTCTATCAAATGCAAAATGAGGTGATTGAAACTCAAAAAATCAAAGTGGAAAATGAATACAAAGAGATTAAACCTGCTGATATTTATGGTAATTGGTTTGTTTCTGAAAATGGAAAGAATGGAATACTGAAAGAGGAATTAAATGGGGAAGAAATCTATTCCAGAGGGCCAAATACAAAAGAAGAAGAAAAACTAAAGAATATATGGATTTAAGGAGAGAAATTCTATTATCAAAACTGCTGACAATTAAAGATAAGGTGAATAAGGAAACAGAAAGAGGACATCAAGATTATATGAGAGATCTTTTAAGCAAGGAGTTGCTAAAAGAAATCTATACAAAGCTGAGCAAAAAGATGATTAGAAGACTGATACCAAAAATGGCAGAAGATATGAGACTATTTTGCTATTGGAAAGACACAGGTTGATAGATGGAAGAGCATAATTTAAAACTAGTTAAACTTAGTGAAATTTATTGATAATAGATATAGCTTAAATAAACAACTGATAATGTTACTAATGTATACAATGTGTAGTGTTATGATGAATATAATTGGATATGGATATTGAATGGTACCGATGTAAGGAAGATTAGCAATCCCTTTACATACGTAAATAATAATAATAATAATAATAATAATAATAATAATAATAATAATAATCCCAATGGCCAACTAATTAAATGCAACAAAAATTAAGCCTACAAATACTTAGGCAGTCTGCAGTTGGATAACATCAAACATGGAGAAGTAAAAACTATCGTCAAGAGAGAGTACACCAACAGAGTTAGGAAAATTTTGAAATCTAAACTGAATGGTGGAAATACAATCAAGGCCATAAATACCTGGGCAATACCAGTTATAAGATACACAGCTGGTATAGTTGACTGGACACAAGCTGATTTGGACATTTTGGACCAAAAAACCAGGAAACTAATGACAATGCACTACAGTTTACATCCACGTGGTGATACTGATAGACTGTACCTGCCCCAAAAATCAGGTGGCAGAGGATTATTACAAGTGAAGCAAACAGTTGAAGAAGAAAAACATGCACTGGCTGATTATTTAAAAGAAAGTCAAGAACATCTATTAATCGAAGTAAAGAACAAAAATCTACTGAAGGCCCAACTGTCAGCACTCCTTCATTGGATAATCAGGAAAGAAAACCACAAGACTCCATTGATAGAAATCAAGTGTACTTTTACTAATTATAAATGAACAGAAGCGTAGCAAAGCGAACACTGATTATTTAGGCGCGAAAGCAAATGATATATAGAATAACCCATTCCCCACCCCTTGGTATCCCAGTCACAGTCCAATCATAATTCTCCCAAGAATCAGGTGCAAGATAACTTTGAAAGGCATCACCAAGATGGAATGTTGGTGCCGTTGGCCTTGGCGGGAACCCTCCTCCGTATGCGCAGTAAGACAGGCAGCAGAAACTCCAGAATCTTCCTCCAGCACAATTAGTAGTCCCCTCCCAAATACCATGCCCCCCCTCCCCATTTCAATGGCAGCCGAAGCAGCAGCAAAGCAGAGGCTGACATCCGGCCCTCCTCCAGAAAAAGGCGGTCAGATCTGGAAAAGACAAAACACAAACAAACAGACGAACAACAAAAAACAGAAAAAGAAAAATAGGGGGGGGGGGAGAGAGAAAAAGTCAGGAAGGAGAGACAACTAGGGCTTGTCAGGATAAGCAGAATAGAACTGGCAAAGCAGTTGGGGGGCACGGAGATGGGACTTGTCCACCCATTCGGCATGAGACGGGAGGAAATGCTTCCAAGCCACCAGGTACTGAATCCGATTCCGTCGTTTTCGAGAGTCCAAAATTTCTCGAACTTCAAAATGCTGTTCACCAACAATCAATAGGAGGCAGGTGGCGGATCCACTGGCGGACGTAAAGATGAAAAACGAACAGGTTTAATGAGATTAACGTGGAAAACAGGATACACACAGTTGAGGTTCTTGGGTAGCTGCAAGCGAACCGAAACAGGATTGATGACTTTGATTATGGGAAACGGGCCCACATACTTAGGGCCCAACTTCTTTGATTTCTGTGTAGTTTGAAGGAACTTTGTGGATAGATAAACCTGATCCCCCACCTTGTATTGATAAGGTTGAGCATGTTTCTTATCAGCCTGTTTCTTATGCGCGCGATGCGCAGCATCCAAAGTAGGAAGTGCCAAAGGCCAAATATGCCGCAAACGCTCACTCCACTCGGAGATGGATGAAACCTGCGGCTGCTCAAGAGGAACTTCAGGAATAGGAACAAAGTCCTGGCCAAACACAACTCGGAAAGGGGTGAAACCACTGCTATGCACAGAATTATTATAAGCCACCTCCGCGTGCGGCAACAAGTCCACCCAATCATCTTGCTGGTAATTGATGAAACAATGTAAATATTGTTCCAGAACAGAATTAGTCCTCTTGCAAGCCCCATTAGTCTGAGGCCGGTGGGCGGAGCTTAAGCCTTGGGCGGAGCCAATGCGCTTAAGAAATTCTTTCCAGAAGACCGAGGTGAATTGCATGCCCCTATCAGAAATGATGCGATCAGGCACGCCGTGCAAACAGTAAACGTGAGAAATGAATAGTTTAGCAAGGGCTTTTGCAGAAGGAATCTTTGGGCAATGAACTTGCTTGGAGAACAAGTCAGTAACCACCCATATGACAGTGTGCCCCTGGCTCTCAGGAAGTTCGACAATGAAGTCCATAGAAATCTCCTTGCAGGGGGCGACAGGGCGAGCTACAGTCTGGAGCAAACCCTGCGTTTTCCCCAGCGGGCGTTTAGCGGCCGCACAAACGGGACAGCTGGCAACATAAAGTTCAATGTCCTTCTTCAAAGAAGGCCACCAAAACTGCCGGATACAGTGTCTTCACAAATCCAAAGTGCCCCGCCAACTTGGAATTATGAGCCCGTTGGAGAACAACGAGACGAAGAGAGGCAGGGACATAAAGTTTCGCCCCAATCCATGGCAAATCATCCCTCATGGTGCATTCACCTAGATGCTGCTGGAACCAATCATCCTGAGGAAGGGCCTTCTTGAGGTCGGAAAGAAAATCTTGAGACATGTCCACCTTAGAGCGTGTCTGTTGTCTAGTAACAACAGGAGCAGCGAGGCTTGACATGGGAACAACGGGCTGTACAATGCTGAGCTTAGAGCAGTTGTATTGAGGGAGTCTGGACAAAGCATCAGCCATGAAGTTCTTCCCCCCCCGGGATGTACTTAAGCGTGAAATTAAAACGATTGAAATGCTGAGCCCAGCGCATCTGCTTAGGGGAGAGCCGCCTGGGAGTCCTCAAAGCCTCCAAATTCTTATGGTCAGTCCACACCTCAAACGGGTGCTTAGTGCCCTCCAGGAAATGGCGCCATGTGGCCAAAGCCCAACGAACAGCAAATGCTTCTTTCTCCCAGATTGCCCAACGTCTCTCTGTGTCCGGAGTTTACGAGAGGTGTAGGCACAAGGTTGTAAATTACCTTGGTCGTTGGTCTGAAGCAATACGGCTCCCACCGCCATGTCGCTGGCATCAGCTTGAACGACGAACGGCTTGTCCATGTCCGGGTCCTTCAGAACCGGCTCCTCGGCAACTTCTCAAAAGCAGTTTGACACTCCATGGTCCAATTCAATGGCTTGTTAGGATTGGGTTTCGGCCCACCTTTGGACTTCAACAAATTAGTGATGGGAAGTGCAATTTTGGCAAAAGAAGGGATGAACTGACGATAGAAATTGGCAAAACCCAAAAACTTCTGCAACTGCCTGCGTGTACGGGGCGCCTCCCACTCAGTCACTGCCTTGACTTTAGCGGGGTCCATCTCCACACCTGCGTGGGAGATACGATAGTCAAGGTAGTCTATCTTCTCCTGGTGAAATTCACATTTGGACAACTTGGCATAAAGCTCCGCAGCTCGGAGTTTCTTTAGGACAGTGCGGACCAACTTGACATGTTCGTCATGTGTTTGCATGTAAATATGGATATCATCCAAATAAACGATAATGCCCTTGTAGAGGTGGTCATGCAAAACCTCATTAATTAGTTGCATGAAAACTGCAGGCGCCCCCTGCAGGCCAAAGGGCATTACATGGAACTGGAAGCAACCCAGGGGGCAGTTGAAAGCAGTCTTCCACTCATCCCCCTCCTTAATCTGGACCCTATAGTATGCCTCCCGTAAGTCCAGTTTAGTAAAATGTGGCCCTTCCCCAGTTGGGCCAGCATGTCCTTCATGAGAGGCAAGGGGTAGAGATTTTGGGAAGAAATTGAATTAAGGTTCTTAAAGTTCACGCAGAGGCGAAGAGAGCCATCTTTCATCTCTCTGAATAGTACAGGGGCAGCCACCTTGGGTCTGGCTGGTTCAATGAAACCCCTTTGCAAGTTCTTGTCAATAAACTTCCTCATTTCCTCCATCTCCCTGGGTGACGTAGAATATATTTGGGGTTTTGGAAGTGCTACCCCAGGCAAAATCTCGATGGAGCAATCAGTGGGTCTGTGGGGCGGAAGCTTATCGGAAGATTTTTCACTAAAAACTCCTTTCAGGTCCCAATATTCCTTTGGAATCTTCTCTTCCCCCTCAATTCTCTCCTGGCCCCTGGCGGCCAAAGTGGGGCTGGAGCCAGCAGGCTCTGAGGCTTCGACCTCCCTGTCTGGGGCTGTGCTGGTCTGAATGCACAGCCACCCCTCCCTCCAGTTAATGCGAGGGTTCCATTTACGAAGCCAGGGGAGTCCCAAAATAAGGGGTCTGTCCATCCCAGGTGCCACAATAAAAGAGATTAACTCTAAATGGGTGCCCATTTTCATTTCTAGAGGTTCAGTGTAAAAATGGGCTGGGCCCCCAACTGCAATGGACCCATCAATCTGGCAAAAAACAATAGGGGTTTTCAAAGTCCTCAACTTCAAGCCCAATTTTTCAACCATTGCCGGACTAATCATACATCTAGAGCAGCCAGAGTTGAGGAGAGCGGAAAGCTGCTCCATCGCACCAGCAGGTGGCACCCTTAGCTCAATTGGGATTAACATGGGGCCTTTATTTGAACTCACCCAACGAGGCGAGGCGTTGTCATCGGATTCATCAGAGGAGCTGGTGGTCACGTCCGCTTCCTCCTCCACCTCCGGCTGGAAATGCTGGGGGGCATTTTCAGCAATGTACGCAGCTTCCTTCTTCTTTCCTGGGGCCTTGCTTGCCTTCCTCTACCTCTTGGCAGGGGGTGGGGCAGTTGGGGGAAGTTTAACGCAGCAATCCACGGCACGATGGCCTCTCTCCCCACAATGGAAGCACGTGAAAGGCTTGGTCTTGCTGGTGGAGCTTCGCCTCCCTTGACTCCTGATGCGGAATGGGCTTTTTGAGCTGGGGGGGGGGGGCGACCTCTCCATTTTTTCCTCTTTTGCACGTTGAAGTCTAATCAAATCTAGCTCAACGTCTGCTGCATTTTCATACCAGGCAACAACTTTCTTGGGAAGGTGTCTGTTAACGCATTGTTGGTAAATGTCCTCATTTAATCCCAATGCAAACAGATCCAGGAGGGCCTCTTCAGACTACCCCCTCATATACGATGAAACCTGTTGAAACTTCTGAACATATTCAGCCACTGGTCTATTTCCCTGCTTTAGGGCCATAAAATTCACCTTCCCGCGTTTCTCAATCAGTGGATCATCAAACCTCCTCTTCAGTGCAGCCATAAAGTCATCAAAATTCCTCAGGAGAGGGGAATTACATTGGTGCAAGCTCACCATCCAATCGGACACCTTTTCTTCCAAAGAGAATAAAACCATTCTCACCTTCATCTCATCGGTTTCTAAATCTGGACCATAAATTTCCATGTAATTCCAAATTTGAATGACGAAAAAGCCCAACCTCTTGGCATCACCGTTATATTTTACTGTTAAGGGAGGGACTTTTGCCATTCTGCATCTTCTGGGGGGTCCCCCTACTCTGGCAGCAGCCCTGGCTGTGGGGGGGAGGCTGTTTCTGGGTTTGCTTGCTCCCATCCTCCCTCGGCCTCTTCACCCTCCCTAAATTTATGCATGGAGTACCTTTGTTCAAATTCTTCCGTTTGCTCCCTTTCCATTGCTCTCCCTCGGGTCTTCCACTCGGTCATAGCTTCCACCCAGTCTGCTGTTTTTTTTTCAGTCTCCTTCTGGTAACTCCTGCATCCAATTCTTCAGAATCTTCTTTTTGCCCAACTCCCAAAGTCCATCGGGGGCGAACCGCAGGCTCTTCTACTCTTAGGCCAGCCAGCCTTTCAGGTTAAGATAGGTCTGCAGTTTCCCTTTCAGTCTCCTCTTCATCGCTCGCTCGCAATGACATTTTCTTCGTTCCTTCTTGTGAGTACACCCCACACGGTAGGTTGAAAACTCCTGGTGGGGTGTGAGTGAGTATTCGCTTACTGTCAGCACCTCTTCATTGTGTAATTAGGAAAGAAGACCACGAGACTCCATAGGTAGAAATCAAGTGTACTTTTACTAATTATAAATGAACAGAAGCGTAGCAAAGCGAAGACTGATTATTTAGGCGTGAAAGCAAATGATATATAGAATAACCCATTCCCCACCCCTTGGTATCCCAGTCACAGTCCAATCATAATTCTCCCAAGTGTCAGGTGCGAGATAACTTCAAAAGGCATCACCAAGATGGAATGTCAGTGCCGTTAGCCTTGGCGGGAACCCTCCTCCGCATGCGCAGTAAGACAGGGAACAGAAACTCCAGAATCTTCCTCCAGAACAATTAGTAGTCCCCTCCCAAATACCATGCCCCCCCTCCCAGTTTCAATGGCAGCCGAAGCAGCAGCAAAGCAGAGGCTGACACCAACAGATGAAACAAGAATACAGAAAAGATGTGATAAAATCAAGAATGGAGAATTGGCAGAACAAAGCACTGCATGGCCAATTTCTGGAAAAAATAAAAGATAAAGTGGACAGTGAACAAACTTGGTTATGGTTAACAACAGGTACATTAAAGAAAGAAACAGAGTCACTAATCCTGGCTGCGCAAGAACAAGCTATCCGCACAAATGCCATTAAGGCCAAAATTGAAAAATCCTCTGATGATGCCAAATGCAGACTTTGCAAAGAAGCTGATGAAACTGTTGATCACATACTCAGCTGCTGTAAAAAAATCGCGCAGACTGATTATAAATTGCGGCACAATTCAGTAGCACAAATGATCCATTGGAATTTGTGCAAAAATTATAATATTAAAACAGCAACAAACTGGTGGGAACATCAGCCTGAAAAAGTCACCGAAAATCAGATGGTCAAGATCTTGTGGGATTTCCGTATACAAACGGACAAAATATTGGCGCATAATACACCAGACATCACACTGGTTGAGAAAAATAAGGTCACAATCATAGACATCGCAATACCAGGTGATAGCAGGGTCGCCGAGAAAGAACATGAAAAAATCGCAAGATACCAGGACTTAAAAATCGAAATTCAACGACTATGGCACAAACCAGCAGTGATAATTCCAGTGGTAATTGGCACACTGGGTGCTATACCAAAAGCACTGGAATTACATTTAAAACAGTTAAAAATTGACAAAATCACCATCAGTCAAATGCAAAAAGCCACACTGCTTGGATCTGCACGCATATTACGAAAATACGTTACGACGTCCTAGGCCCCTGGGTGGGGCCCGACTAGTAACCAATGCCAAATCTGGCGAAACAACTGGCCGCTGTGATACAATTGTATAATAATAATAATAATAATAATAATAATAATAATAATAATAATAATAATAATATGCCTCTGAGGAGCTTTACCTTGTCGTGATGGAGGGGCTTGCACGCTCAAATGATCCTAAGGGATATGCTGAACAGGTACAACCATATCAGATAGGTCTTAGGTGAAGGGCCAGACAAAATTTGCTCCACAACCCATTCAAATATGGTGAATACGGAAAAAATGAAATTTATGCTGACTTAACAAGAGTTCCATTGGATGCTATGGCTCCCTGTCCATCCCCCCACTGACTTTTTACAGTAATGAGAGAGAGGACTGGAAGTGCGACTCTCTCTTTATTGTTATCATCATATGTCTCCGCTATTACTCCTTGGATCTCGGACGCTCGAGTGGGAGGTTTGGACATTACTCCCTTTTTGGCTTTTTCGGACTATACAATCAGCTATATTGCACAGTTTCATAATTTTTATACACTTGTAATTTCTATAATTTTAATTGTATGCAGAGTGTGTGGTATGACTGTGGTTGACTGAATGTTCCCACTTTTACTATGATATTGTTGTTCCCCTTGTTTTTAACTTGTTTTGTGGGGATTGATTGATTGTATGTATGTGTATGTGTGGTGGGCCGGGAGTTTAGCTGGGTACCTCCTGCACTGAGTGCTTTGGCAGAAGTGTTAGGGGGGCCCAGGCTTGGTTCCGGCCCTTCGATGTGTGTGTCGAAGGGCCTGCTGGTGAATTCGGCGGCCAGGGGAGAGGGTGGAAGGACCATAGATGCGGGAGTGGGCTGGAACATTGGGGTCATATTGGGGAGGGGCAGATATGGCAGGAACTTCAGGGCGAGCCATTACCGGGGAAGGAGGGTTCTCTACATTAGAGGGATCTCTCCTTCCGGCCCTGTTAGTTCCACTCCAAGGCCAGATGGCGTGAGTAGTCAGGACCCTGGTCTCAGGTTGTTGTTGCTAAATGCCAGGTCTGTGGTTCACAAGGCTCCCCTCGTCCAGGACCTAATTGTAGACGAGGGGGAAGATCTGGCATGTATTACTGAAACCTGGCTGGGCCCGGAGGGAGGAGTCCCCCTCACTGAAATTTGCCCAGAGGGTTTTCAGGTGCTTCATCAACCGCGATCCCAGGGAAGGGGCGGGGGAGTGGCCATTGTTATCCGACACTCTTTAGTTCCTCGTAGGATCCCTGCTCTGGAGCTTGTCGGGTGTGAGTCCTTGCTGGTGAAGATGGACCTTGTGGGTCAAGTGGGCTTGTTGTTTACGTACCTGCCTCCCAACAGCGTGACAACAGCCCTCCCCTCGCTCCTCGAGTCAGTAGCTGAGCTGGCAGTTGAGTTCCCCAGACTTATGATACTGGGGGACTTCAATCTGCCTTCACTCGGCAAACACTCTGATTGAGCGCAGGAGTTCATGGCTTCCATGACAGCCATGGGCTTGACCCAAGTAATCCAGGGCCCGACTCACTCAGCGGGTCACACACTCAACCTCGTATTTCTCTCGGAGCAGTGGAGCTGTGATCTTGGTTTGAGGAGTAGTGAGATCTTGCCCCTGTCATGGTCAGACCACTTCCTACTGAGGCTTGACTTTCGGAGACCAATCCCCCGCTGTAGGGAGGAGGAACCGATTAGGTGGTTCCACCCCAGGCGTCTTATGGAACCTCAGGGTTTCTAGACGGCGCTTGGTGTTATGCCTGATACTCTCGCCCGCAGTCCGGTGGAGACCTTAGTTGTTGCTTGGAACTCGGCAGCATCTGAGGCTCTACACCAGATTGCGCCTTTACGGCCGATCCGCAGCAGTGGATCCAGGAGGTCTCCTTGGTTTACCGAGGACCTCCGGGAGATGAAGCGCCAAAAGAGACGCCTAGAGCGCCACTGGAGGGCCAGTAAATCTGAGTCAGACCAAGCACTATTAAAAGCTTGCATCGGAGCATACCTCTCGGCAATATGGACAGCTAAGAACACCTATATTGCCGCTCTGATAGCGTCCGCTGAGTCACGCCCTGCCGCCTTGTTTAGGGTAACCCGCTCCCTCCTAAATGGAAGGGTTGCGGATAACCCCCTACGAGGCAGAGCAGAGGAATATGTCCAGTTCCTCGTGGACAAAGTTGTTCGGCTTCGGATGGACCTGGACTCCAATTGCGCAGAGCCAGCCGGGGTACCGGGGGAAGGTCTTGAACGACATCTCTGGACTGACTTTCAACTTGTTGCTCCTGATGAAGTGGACAAGGCCATGGGAGCGGTGAGTGCCGCCATGTGTGTACTGGACCCGTGCCCCTCCTGGCTGGTCGCGAACAGCAAGGAGGCAACGCGGAGCTGGATCCAGGCAATGGTGAATGCCTCCCTTTGGGAGGGCTTCTTCCTGCCGGCATTGAAGACAGCGGTGGTGAGACCCCTCCTGAAGAATCCATCGCTGGATCCAGCCATTTTGAATAACTACCGTCCAGTCTCCAACCTCCCCTTTATTGGGAAGGTTGTTGAGAAAGTGGTAGTCTCTCAACTCCAACAGTCCTTGGATGAAGCCGATTATCTGGATTCCTTTCAGTCTGGATTCAGGCCTGGCTTCAGCATGGAAACCGCTTTGGTCACACTGACCGATGATCTCTGGAGAGCCAGGGATGGAGGTCATCCCTCCATCCTAGTGCTTCTTGACCTCTCAGCAGCCTTCGATACCATCGACCATGGTATCCTTCTGCGACAGTTGCGAGAGGTGGGGGTGGGAGGCACCGTTATTCAGTGGTTCTCCTCCTACCTCTCGGACAGGTCGCAGTCGGTGTTGGTTGGGGGGCAGAGGTCGACCCCTAGGCCCCTGAAATATGGGATCCCACAGGGTTCGGTTTTATCCCCCCTCCTGTTTAACATCTACATGAAGCCATTGGGTGAAATCATTTGGCGGCACGGGATAAAATACCATCAGTACGCGGATCATACCCAGTTGTATCTGTCCGCCCTGTGCCAACTCAGTGAAGCGGTTGACGCGATGTGCCAATGCCTGGAGGCTGTCAGGGTCTGGATGGGGGTTAACAAGCTTGCACTCAATCCAGACAAGACCGAGTGGCTGTTGTGTTTCCCTCCCAAAAATTTGGTTAGTATTCCATCACTCAGGCTGGGGGGTGAAATTTTATGCCCCTCAGACAGGGCTCGCAATTTGGGAGTCCTCCTGGACCCACAGCTGACCTTGGAACATCATTTGTCGGCTGTGACCAGGGGGGCATTTGCCCAGGTTCACCTGGTGCACCAATTGCGTCCCTACCTGAACCGGGAGGCGCTCGCAACAGTCACTCACGCCCTCGTGACCTCAAGACTGGACTACTGCAATGCGCTCTACATGGGGCAGCCCTTGAAGAGCATTCAGAGACTTCAGCTCATCCAGAATGCAGCCGCGCGAGCAATCGTGGGTGCACCTCGGTAGACCCACGTTATACCTATCCTCTACGAGCTGCACTGGCTACCCATTAGTCTCCGGATCCACTTCAAGGTGCTAGTCGTCACTTATAAAGCCCTTCATGGTATTGGACCTGGGTACTTGAGAGACCGCCTGCTGCCAATTACCTCCCAAAGACCCATTAGATCGCACAGGGCAGGCCTCCTCCGGGTTCCGTCTGCCAGCCAATGTCATCTGGCTACTACCCGGGGGAGGGCCTTCTCTGTGGCAGCTCCTGCCCTTTGGAACGAACTCCCCGCAGAGATTCGGACCCTCACCTCTCTCCAGGCCTTCCGGAAAGCAGTTAAAACCTGGCTGTGTCGGCAGGCCTGGGGTTGATGAGTTCCCTCCCCCTCTTGATTCGTGTGGCTGTTGGTTATTTTTAAATGCCTTGTATTTGTAGTTCTTGTGTTTCCCTTTCCCTCCTTGGGTTTGTGCGCCGCCCTGAGTCCCGCTGGGAATAGGGCGGCATATAAATAAAATGAAACCTAAACCTAAACCTGGGCATTCTGTGCAAAATGAGCTACAGGGCTCAGCTCCCTCTGCTAGGCAACCAGGGCATGGAGCTGACAAGCTACTGGAAGAAAAAGTGAGAAAGAGAAAAATCTGGACTAGGGAAGAAAACATCTCTATTATGAAAGCTTACTATCAGTCTGATGTGAAAATAACAAAAGAAATGGGGCAAAGACAGTCAAGAAAAGTAAAGAACTGGATTGCACCTGGACCAGATGAGTTACATGACTTCTGGTTAAAGGCACTTACAAGTGTGCACAAAAGATTGGCAGCCCAAATGAACCAGATCTTAAAAACACCTGAAAATGATGAATGGATGACAACTGGAAGGACATTTTTGATCCAAAAAGATAAAGAAAAAGGAAAGGATCTTGGAAACTATAGGCCTATCACCTGTTTGCCAACAACATACAAGCTCCTTACTGGCATCATTGCAAACCAAATTTATGAATATTTGGAAAGAAATAACTTGCTTCCTGTAGAACAGAAAGTATGCTGCAAAAATTCAAGAGGAACAAAGGACCAACAAACTAATCCTAAAGAATTCAAAGAAAAGATGAACCAACCTGTTCATGGCTTGGATAGACTATAAGAAAGCATTTGATTCAGTGCCCCATACCTGGATCAAGAAACACCTGAAAATCTTTGACATCAGCAGCAACATACAAAAATTCATGGAAAATTCAATGAACCTCTAGAAAACGAAGCTTATAGCTAATGAAGAAGTACTGGGGGAAGTTCAAATTAAATGAGGCATTTTCCAGGGTGATTCCCTTTCACCCCTACTTTTTATACTCTCAATTCTACCACTGACAATCATTTTGAAGATGAACTATGGATACGAACTTGCAAAGAAAGGACTGAAAATTTCACACTTGGTGTACATGGATGATTTGAAGCTGTTTGGTAAAACAAAAATTGAACTAAATTTATTAATTGAAAGCACAAAAGAATTTAGCGAAGACATTGGTATGCGGTTTGGAATTGACAAATGTGCAACAATGGCAACCAAAGGAGGCAAGGTCACAGAAGATGATGGAATTATCAAATTATCAAAACATTTCTCATGAGCCACGTTGGCACAGTGGTTAGAGTGCAATACTGAAGGCTACTTCTGCTGACTGCCGGCTGCCTGCAATTTGGCAGTTCGAATCTCACCAGGCTCAAGGTTGACTCAGCCTTCGATTCTTCTGAAGTCAGTAAAATTAGGTCCCAGATTGTTGGGGGCAATGTGCTGACTCTGTAAACCACCTAGAGAGGGCTGTAAAGCACTGTAAAGTGGTATATAAGTCTAATGCTATTGCTAGTGATAGTGCTATTTTGCTTAAGTTCTTCTGCAATCAACAGATAGAACAGTGGTGAGTTCCAGATCCCAGTATGGATGGAACGGTCCCGGCGTACCACACGTGCAGTACCACACATGCAGTGCATACCACACGTGCAGTGCATGCATGCATCTTAGTGCCTCCACGAGCCTCCGCGATGCTCCAGATGCTCAGCAGAGCATCGTGCAGGTGCTGTAGGTGCAGTGCACATGCATGGAAGTGCAGAAGCCTTAAAAGACCAGTAAGGAGCTCAGGCGGGCAGGTGGGCCCTCTGGAGCACCGTACCGGAATGGTATCCAATGCTTATGGCTGGCTCTGATACGCCTGTACCTGTACCTGCAACCCACCACTGAGATAGAAGTAAAACTATGGAAGGACAAATTCCATCTGAGTTCAGTAAATAAAAACAAGAAACTGCAAATCATAGCTTGTTACTAATTATGTGGTAATCATATAGGTCTGACTGTCTGGGATGGAAAGCAAGGGAAGGTCAATGACAAAACATACATCAAGGCAGAATATCTGCTGTTTTTGTACTTGGGTTGTGATGTCACCTGCAAGTCCATAAGGGGTGCACCAAAAGTTTGCACTATTACATTACAACATAATTTTGACAAATCACGGCTTGCTACAGTGACCCCTGATGGCAATTTTATAAGCTTCAAAATATAATTATAAGTAATGACCCATGCTACCCATGTGGTCACTTGGTAATTCCTTCCACAGCCACCAAAAACATCAAATTAGAGAGGAAAAATAGCATGGGCTACCCTTTGTAAGCAAAGGCAAATATATGATTATTTTTGTTTCACATTGAGTTTGATGGATCAGCCATGTATTCACCAACTGATTTTGAAGGGGTTTCCCATTCACTTAATATTTTGTGTTGTGTTATTTTGTGCCACCAATTATTTTGGGAGCCAATCATAGTAGAAGAGCACTCCACCATGAAAAAAAGGTGCCAAAATTTGGACAGTTCCACAGCTTTAGTCCCATATATATTGACTTCATTGTCCCTGAAGAAGGCCCACGCATGTTCTAATTTTCCAAATGAAGACTAATGACGGCTGCATAATTCTGCTTTGCATATTCATCACAAGATGGATAGTATTTCTGCTAAAGAAAAACCCAGCCTACCAAATTAATATAATATGGACCGTAACAAATACACCATTTTTAAGGATTTTGTACGGCAAGTCCTAATTTATATCTGTTATGCTTCACGGCCAATACAATTCTTTATATTCCCATTGCAGTGAAAAGATAAGATTCTTTAACCATAACTTCTCCCCAGATTCCCTTATATCAGCATCCAGCAGAAGAGACATATATCCACTGAAGAAAAGCTGTATTCTGTGGAAAGGTTGAGAGTCATCTCAGGAGGTGTTTACAAATGCAGCCAGCAGAAGAAAATTTTAATGAATTATGCCTCATAATCTCATGGTTAATGAACTGTAAAACTGAAGCAGCAAGGAACAACTTTTGGGATTTCTTGATGAATAATGGCTCACTTGTCTGCAACATTTAAAAACAATACAAAACAAACCAGGAATTGCAGGGGGGGGATTAAATGCCACTTTAAAAGCTTCCTTGTGATTAAGGAAGGCAGTTATCTGTTCTGAAGGTCTAAAATATTCATTGCCTTTTTTTATTGGGCAATTGAGTAATGTGGTAGAAAACCCATCCAAGAATTGGCAGCAACTGGAGAGGCTCCAACAATCACTTAAAATAGCAGATTAGAGAGTGTCACCAGTCTCTTGTGCTCAGAGGAGCCATGGCTATAGTTGTTACATAAGGGATTCATTTAGAACATAGAATTTGAATTTGAATTTGAATTTGAAAGTTTATTTATAGGCCGCCCTTTTCCCTGGGGGGACTCAGGGCGGCTTACAACTCATGGGGGAAGGGGATACAAACCATGACACATAAGAACAATAAATAATTAAAAAGAACACAACATTCATACCATTCGGGTGGGGGTGGGTTACAATCTTTAGCCCCAGGCCTGACGGGATAGCCAGATTTTAAGGGCTGCGCGGAAGGTCTGGAGGGTGGTGAGGGTACGAATCTCCACAGGGAGATCGTTCCAAAGGGTCGGAGCTACTACCGAGAAGGCTCTCCTCCGCGTGGTTGCCAGTCAACACTGACTGGCAGATGGAACTCGGAGGAGGCCTAATCTATGTGATCTAATTGGTCGCGAGGAGGTAATTGGCAGGAGGCGGTCTCTCAAGTATCCAGATCCACTACCATGAAGGGCTTTATGGGTGGCAAGTAGCACCTTGAAGCGCACCCGGAGATCGACAGGTAGCCAGCGCAGCTCGCGGAAGATAGGTGTTATGTGGGTGAACCGAGGTGCACCCACAATCGCTCGCGCGGCCGCATTCTGGACTAGCTGAAGTCGCCGGATGCTCTTCAAGGGCAGCCCCATGTAGAGCACATTGCAGTACTCCAGCCTAGAGGTCACAAGGGCACGAGTGACTGTTGTGAGGGCCTCCCGGTTCAGGTAGGGTCGCAACTGGTGCACCAGGCGGACCTGGGCAAATGCCCCCCTGGTCACAGCTGACAAATGGTGGTCAAAGGTCAGCTGTGGGTCCAGGAGGACTCCCAAGTTGCAAACCCTGTCTGAGGGGTGTAGTGTTTGACCCCCCAGCCTGAGAGATGGAACACTTGCCAAATTAGTGGGAGGGAAACACAACAGCCACTCGGTCTTATCCGGGTTGAGCACAAGCTTGTTAGCCCTCATCCAGTCCCTAACAGCTTCAAGGCCCCGGTTCATCACGTCCACCGCTTCATTGAGTTGGCACGGGGCGGACAGATACAACTGGGTATTGTCCACATATTGATGGTATCTTATCCCGTGCCGCCGAATGATCTCGCCCAGCGGTTTCATGTAGATGTTGAAAAGTAGGGGGGATAAGACCGAACCCTGCGGCACACCATATGTTAGGGGCCTAGGGGTCGATCTCTGCCCTCCAACTAACACCGACTGCGACCTGTCCGAGAGGTAAGAGGAGAACCACTGCAAAACAGTGCCTCCCACCCCCACCTCCCGCAGTCGTGGCAGAAGGATACCATGGTCGATGGTATCGAAAGCCGCTGAGAGGTCAAGGAGAACCAGGATGGAGGTGTGGCCTCCGTCCCTGGCTCTCCAGAGGTCATCGGTCAATGCGACCAAAGCGGTTTCTGTGCTGTAACCAGGCCTGAAGCCGGACTGGAATGGGTCGAGATAGCTAGCTTCCTCCAAGGACCGCTGGAGCTGGAAGGCCACCACCTTCTCAACAACCTTCCCCGCAAAGGGGAGGTTGGAGACTGGACGATAATTGTTAAGAACGGCTGGATCCAAGGATGGTTTCTTCAGGAGGGGTCTCACCACCGCCGCTTTAAGTGCAGAGGGAAAGACCCCCTCCTGAAGGGAGGCGGTAACAACCGCCTGGATCCAGCCCCGTGTCACCTCCCTGCTGTTAGCAACCAGCCAGGAGGGGCACAGGTCCAGTACACAAGTGGAGGCACTCACAGCTCTCATGGCCTTGCCCACATCCCCAGGGGCAACATCCTGAAACTCAACCCAGCGATGGTCTATCAGATTATCCCCTTGTGCCTCGGCTGGATCTGCAGAATCGGAGTCCAAGTCCGACCGAAACCGAGCAACTTTGTCTGCCAAGAACTGGACGTAATCCTCAGCCCTACCCTGCAGGGGGTCCCTCGTATCCCTCCTATTTAGGAGGGAGCGGGTTATCCTGAACAGGGCGGCTGGGCGCGACTCAGCAGACGCAATCAAGGTGGCAATATAAGATCTTTTCGCCGTCCTAATTGCCCTGATGTACTCCTTGATGCAAGATGTTAAAAGTGCTCGGTTCGATTCGGATTTGTTGGACCTCCATAAGTGCTCTAGGCGTCTCTTCCGGCGCTTCCTCTCCCGGAGCTCCTCGATGAACCAAGGTGGCCTCCAGAATCCACTGCCTCGGAGCGGCCGTAGTGGCGCAATCCGGTCAAGAGACTCCGTCGCTGCTGAGTTCCAGGCAGCAACCAGAGTCTCCACCGACTGTGGGCGAGGGTATCAGGAATAACCCCAAGCTCCGTCTGGAACCTCAAGGGGTCAATAAGTCGCCTGGGGCGGAACCACCTGGTCGGTTCCTCCTCCCTACAGTGGGGGTTTGGCCTCCGGAAGTCTAGCCTCAGTAGGCAGTGGTCTGACCACGACAGGGGTATGATCTCATTACCCCTCAGACCAAGATCACAAGTCCACTGCTCCGAGAGGAATACGAGGTCGAGCATGTGACCCGCTGAGTGGGTTGGGCCCCGAATTACTTGGGTCAAGCCCATGGCTGTCATGGAAGCCATGAACTCCTGCGCCCCATCAGAGTGTTCACCGAGCGAAGGCAAATTGAAATCCCCCAGGACCATAAGCCTGGGGAACTCAATTGCTAGCTCGGCTACCGACTCGAGGAGCGAGGGGAGGGCTGCTGCAACGCTGTTGGGAGGCAGAACGTAGAATAACAAGAGTTGGAAGGGACCTTGAAGATCTTATAATCCAACCTCTGCTCAAGCAGAAAAATGTCAAACTCAATTTCATTGAGGGCCACATCAGGGTTGTGTTTGACCTCAGGGGGCCAGGGTAGGTGTGGCCAGCTCAATGTCACTCATGTCAGGGGCGCCTGTGGTAGCCCGAGCACTCTGCCAGTGAAAACGGGCTTACAAGCTCCATTTTTGACAGTGACAGCCTCCTGCAACCCTCTACCAGCGAAAGCAGAGTTCATTTTCACTGGCAGAGGCACCATGGGCCGGTCCTTCACTGTTTGCAGGGTGGCCCCACAGGCCAGATCTAAACACCCCATGGGCTGCATCTGGCCCGCAGGCCTTGAGTTTGATACCCCTGCCCTACACCATTTCAGACAATAGCTCTTCGGGCTCTTCTTAAAACCCTCCAGCACTGGAGCACCACGACTTCTGAAGGCGAGGCATTCATTTGAAATTTCATTCACTTGAAAATTCATTTGAAAGGAAAGGAGATACTAGAGTCTTACCTTCTGAAATACGAAATTGCTATTTTCGCATAGAAGAGTATCAATTTTAATTTTAAGTAGAAGAGGCTGACCCTGTATTTCATTGTGGAAAGAGTTTTGATAAGAATGCAATTAATTATTAAAGCGATTAAGGTGCAGGATTTTGGGTTTTGTTTGATGGGTTTACTGATTTATGTCTATGTTTTATAGTTACTGCCCAGAGCTGTTCAAGATGGACAGCCATACAAATCTTTTCAAATTAAATAAATGAATAAATAAAAATATAATTAAATGATCCAGATTAATAGAAGGTGAACAAAAGCAAGGGAATAATGAGAACCATGAGAAATGAGGCAAGAGTGACTGGAGACAATAAGAAAGCTCTCTGCTTCACTAATGACCGCAGGGTATGCAGGAGATGAACTTTTGATGAATAATATCAATATCAGTTACTACACAGCTCTGTTCATTCACCCAGAGACAACACAAAGTGTTCACAAGTTTGCATATACCTCCCTGAGAGGCCAGCAAATGATTCAAGACAAGACAGTTATCTAAACTGATGTGCCCTGTATCTTCTACTTCAAGCTGCAAGACCTATATGGAATAAGCAGGTACATTGACTCCCTCTTCTGATTCTGCTGAAACATTTACTCTACCACTTTCTAATAACTGAACAAAATGCACTGGGACTAGAATAAAGCAGAAATCATAAACCACCAAAAGGGGCACCACATATCTGAAATGGCTTTTGGGGCATGGAATCCTAATATCAAAACATATGGAAATATTAGAAAAAAATGTATCCAAGGAAGCTACTACCAGCAATATTACTTGACCAAACCTTAAAAGCTCTCTTGCCACATGTTTCATTACGTCCCTTAGTAATTAGAGAGGGATAAAATGAGAGGGAGATGATTGTCCTAGGATGCCTGCAGTAGCAGTGCAACTCAAGAAAGATCAGAAGTCCCAATGAATCCCATATCCACTAGTTTGTGAAAATGCTGTCTCTAAAAGAAGCTGGCTAGTGTTATTCTCTGTATGTATTCATGTTGCTTTTATGAGAGAAAAACATGGATTTCTATGATTCACCACTACCCCAATACAGGGGTGGTATTCAGCTTGTTTGGGCCAGTTCTGGCGAACTGGTAGCAGAAATTTTAAGCAGAGAACCAGCAAAAACCACCACTAGTTGGCCCTGTCTTCCCACCCCTGCCATTCCCTGTCTTGTATTCCTTTGTTTTTTAGCTCAGCTGATTCGCATGTGAGAGAGGATTGTTGCATCTCAGCTGAGCTAAACAACAGCTCAGCTCACCAGCGCTGACACCAATGGCAGTTTTGAGTCCTGCATGCACATGAAGCGTGTGTTAGGCACACATGTGCACAAAGCACGCATGCATTCACAAAGCACACTCTCATAGAACTGGTAGGATTTGGAATCCCACCGCTGCCCCAATAGGATAGAGGAAGTAGTGTCTATAACAGGTAAGTCTGTACCACTTCAGTGGGAAGGTAATAGCATTCCATGCACCACAGTGAATAGTCATGCTGGCCACATGAACACGGAAATGTCTTCGGACAATGCTGGTTCCCTCAGCTAAGAAATGGAGATGAGCAGATTATCTTTACCTGATTCAGAAGTATAAAGTATAAAGAAAGTATATATATTTTTCTTTTTAAAAAATTAAATAGATTTTAGAAAGGCAAAACTACAAAAAAAAAATACACCCCCAACTACAGAGTATTATAGAAATACTTCTTCAGTGATGCTTTTCTTCTTCCTTTTCATTTATTTCCCAATCTCTAGCCCAGACACTCATACTTTATATTGAACACTGAGAGTAATTGCTAACATTGAGCTGTGGTGACACAGTGGTTAGAATGCAGTATTGCAGGCTAACTTTACCCACTACAAGGAGCTTGCTCCTGACTGGCTCAAGGTTAACTCAGCCTTCCATCCTTCTGAGGTTGGAAAAATGTGAACCCAGATTGTTGGGGGCAATGTACTTACTCTGTAAAACCATTTAGAGAAAGCTGTAAAGCATTATGGAGCAATATATATAAAGTAATTTAGTGCTATTGATAACATCTGTTTAAGTTATTCTATCTCATTGGTCTCATACCATGTTCCAAGAATCTAAATTTACCATGCAATATGATATGTGATATATATTGGAGTCCTTCCCCCTTAAATGTCCTGGTTAGACTTCTATTATGGATCTATATTCTTTGGGGGGAACTAGACTTATGACACGGTTGCTCAGTGGCTAAGCTGCTGAGCTTGTCAATCAGAAAGGTCAGCAGTTTGCTGGTTTGAATCCCTAGTGCCTCCCCCCCCTAATGGAGTGAGCTCCCATTACTTGTCTCAGCTTCTGCCAACCTAGAAGTTTGAAATCATGTAAATAAGAACCACCTTTGGTGGGAAGGTAACAGCACTCTGTGCATCTTTGGCATTTAGTCATGCCAGTCACATGACCAGTGGTAGCATTCAAATTTTTTTACTACTGGTTCTGTGGGGATGGCTTGGTAGGCGTGGCAGGATACTGAAAATCTCCATTCACTCCCCACTCCAGGGGAAGGTTACTGCAAAATCCTCATTTCTTCCCTATCAGCTGAGACTCGGGAGGCAGAGAATAGATGGGGGCAGAGCCAGTCAGAGGTGGTATTTACCGCTTCTCCAAACTCAAAATTTCTGCTACCAGTTCTCCAGAACTGCTCAGAGCCTGCTGAATACCACCTCTGCATATGACCACAGAGGAGTCTTTGGACAGCACTGGCTCTTCAGCTTTGAAATGGAGATGAGCACTGCCCCCTAGAGTCAGGAACGACTAGCACATATGTGTGAGGGGAACCTTTACCTTTACCTTAGAGCTATGACAGCTTGCCAAGACAGCCTTTTCCATCCATTCCACCCTAGAATGCACTGATTCACACAACTGGTAATTTACGCAGGTGCAGAATGTGAGACACTTCTATTCTTTCCTTTCTGATTCCTTGAACACATCTCAGAGTGTCTTTGAAAAGGAAAGAAATCCATTCCGCTGATTAAAGTAAAGCATTAGAGACATCCCATTGTTTTTACTTAGTTCATCTTGTCTGCCAGTCTTTTCACTCCTCTGTAGGAAGTTTGCCAGGAGGAATGACACCTAAAAAGCGATATCAACTGCATTGAATTAAGAAGGAAAACTTTTATAAGATGTGGGGGGAGAGGGAAATTAAGAGAGTATTCATTAGGAAATGAAATTGCCAAACAGGCAAGCCCTAAAATATGCAACCCTCCTTTTGGCTGCAACACCTGAGCATTTATTTCTATCATAAATGCAATTTCACAGTAGAGGTGAGAAACTTCAGCAAAGTGCCAAAGTATCTCTGCTTATAAGAATTGAAAGGACACTTATTTCCTCTGTACAAATTTGCAAATGAACCATGGGATTAACCGAGGCTGTTTGGAAATTGTTCTGACAGCTTGGCATTTTTAAACCCATTTGTCTTTGCAGATATTGCAGACAGCACTATCAAGGCTAGCCTCTTTGCGAGACTGTGTCTTTTGCAACTGACCTTCCCAGTGGTTTATTCTATTTATTGACACCCTGGGTGATGTAAGCACTCTGGGCAATTCATACTTTAAAGAATTAATCAAAGCTTAAAATGCTTATTATAAGTAGTTGGCATTTATTAAATTTATATGCCACCCATCTCACTTTTAAGTGACCCTGGGTGGCTTACAGCATTATTATTATTATTGTACAATTGTATCACAGCGGCCAGTTGTTTCGCCGGATTTGGCATTGGTTACTAGTCGGGCCCCACCCAGGGGCCTAGGACGTCGTAACGTATTTTCGTAATATACGTGCAGATCCAAGCAGTGCAGCTTTTTGCATTTGACTGATGGTGATTTTGTCAATTTTTAACTGTTTTAAATGTAATTCCAGTGCTTTTGGAATAGCACCCAGTGTGCCAATTACCACTGGAATTACCACTGCTGGTTTGTGCCATAGTCGTTGAATTTCGATTTTTAAGTCCTGGTATCTTGCGATTTTTTCATGTTCCTTCTCGGCGACCCTGCTATCACCTGGTATTGCGATGTCTATGATTGTGACCTTATTTTTCTCAACCAGTGTGATGTCTGGTGTATTATGCGCCAGTATTTTGTCGGTTTGTATACGGAAATCCCACAAGATCTTGACCATCTGATTTTCGGTGACTTTTTCAGGCTGATGTTCCCACATTATTATTATTATTATTATTATTATTATTATTATTATTATTATTATTATTATTATTATTATTATTATTATTATTATTATTATTTTTATTATTATTATTATTATTATTATTATTATTATTATTATTATTTTATCGCAACAACAGAATTGTATCACAGCGGCCAGTTGTTTTGCCGGATTTGGCATTGATTACTATTCGGGCCCCACCCAGGGGCCTAGGACATCATAACGAATTGTAACGTATTTTATGCGTGCAGATCCAAACAGTGCGGCTTTTTGCATTTGACTGATGGTGATTTTGTCAATTTTTAACTGTTTTAAATGTAATTCCAGAGCTTTTGGAATAGCAACCAGTGTGCCGACTACCACTGGAATTACCACTGCTGGTTTGTGCCATAGTCGTTGAATTTCGATTTTTAAGACCCTGCTATCACCTGGTATTGCGATGTCTATGATTGTAACCTTATTTTTCTCAACCAGTGTGATGTCTGGTGTATTATGCGCCAATATTTTGTCCGTTTGTATACGGAAATCCCACAAGATCTTGACCATCTGATTTTCGGTGACTTTTTCAGGCTGATGTTCCCACCAGTTTGTTGCTGTTTTAATATTATAATTTTTGCACAAATTCCAATGGATCATTTGTGCTACTGAATTGTGCCGCAATTTATAATCAGTCTGCGCGATTTTTTTACAGCAGCTGAGTATGTGATCAACAGTTTCATCAGCTTCTTTGCAAAGTCTGCATTTGGCATCATCAGAGGATTTTTCAATTTTGGCCTTAATGGCATTTGTGCGGATAGCTTGTTCTTGCGCAGCCAGGATTAGTGACTCTGTTTCTTTCTTTAATGTACCTGTTGTTAACCATAACCAAGTTTGTTCACTGTCCACTTTATCTTTTATTTTTTCCAGAAATTGGCCATGCAGTGCTTTGTTCTGCCAATTCTCCATTCTTGATTTTATCACATCTTTTCTGTATTCTTGTTTCATCTGTTGGTGTCAGCCTCTGCTTTGCTGCTGCTTCGGCTGCCATTGAAACTGGGAGGGGGGGCATGGTATTTGGGAGGGGACTACTAATTGTTCTGGAGGAAGATTCTGGAGTTTCTGTTCCCTGTCTTACTGCGCATGCGGAGGAGGGTTCCCGCCAAGGCTAACGGCACTGACATTCCATCTTGGTGATGCCTTTTGAAGTTATCTCGCACCTGACACTTGGGAGAATTATGATTGGACTGTGACTGGGATACCAAGGGGTGGGGAATGGGTTATTCTATATATCATTTGCTTACATTAACCAAGTTTTTTCACTGTCCACTTTATCTTTTATTTTTTCCAGAAGTTGGCCATACAATGCTTTTTTCTGCCAACTCTCCATTCTTGATTTTATCACATTTTTTCTGTATTCTTGTTTTGTCTGTTGGACCTTCAATAGATTTTTGTTCTTTACTTCGATTAATAGATGTTCTTGACTTTCTTTTAAATAATCAGCCAGTGCATGTTTTTCTTCTTCAACTATTTGCTTCACTTGTAATAATCCTCTGCCACCGAGGTGGCACAGTGGTTAGGGTGCAGTACTGCAGGCCACTTCAGCTGACTGTTATCTGCAGTTCAGCGGTTCTAATCTCACCGGCTCAAGGTTGACTCAGCCTTCCATCCTTCCGGGGTGGGTGAAATGAGGACCCAGACTGTGGGGGGCGATATGCTGACTCTGTAAACCGCTTAGAGAGGGCTGAAGCCCTATGAAGTGGTATATAAGTCTAACTGCTATTGCTATTGCTGCCTGATTTTTGGGGCAGGTACAGTCTATCAGTGTCACCACGTGGATGTAAACTGTAGTGCATTGTCATTAGTTTCCTGGTTTTTCAGTCCAAAATGTCAAAATCAGCTTGTTAACTATAGTATAGTTAACTATAGTTAACTATACTAGCTGTGTATCTTATAACTGGTATTGCCCAGGTATTTATGGCCTTGATTGTATTTCCACCATTCAGTTTAGATTTCAAAATTTTCCTAACTCTGTTGGTGTACTCTCTCTTGACAATAGTTTTTACTTCCCCATGTTTGATGTTATCCAACTGCAGAATGCCTAAGTATTTGTAGACTTCATTTTCATTGCATTTAATTAGTTGGCCATTGGGCATTTCAATTCCCTCACATGTAGTGATTTTGTCCCTTTTTATGGATACAGTGGTGGATTTTTCCATGCCAAACTGCATTGAAATATCGTTGCTAAATATTCGGACTGTTTTTGTCATATTATTATTATTATTATTGTTGTTGTTGTTGTTGTTGTTATTATTATTATTATTATTATTATTATTATTATTATTATTATACAATTGTATCACAGCGGCCAGTTGTTTCGCCAGATTTGGCATTGGTTACTAGTCGGGCCCCACCCAGGGGCCTAGGACGTCGTAACGTATTTTCGTAATATGCGTGCAGATCCAAGCAGTGTGGCTTTTTGCATTTGACTGATGGTGATTTTGTCAATTTTTAACTGTTTTAAATGTAATTCCAATGCTTTTGGTATAGCACCCAGTGTGCCAATTACCACTGGAATTATCTATTTCTTTCTTTAATGTACCTGTTGTTAACCATAACCAAGTTTGTTCACTGTCCACTTTATCTTTTATTTTTTCCAGAAATTGGCCATGCAGTGCTTTGTTCTGCCAACTCTCCATTCTTGATTTTATCACATCTTTTCTGTATTCTTGTTTCGTCTGTTGGGCCTTCAGTAGATTTTTGTTCTTTACTTCGATTAATAGATTCGATTATTATTATTATTATTATTATTATTATTATTATTATTATTATTATTATTATTATACAATTGTATCACAGCGGCCAGTTGTTTCACCGGATTTGGCATTGGTTACTAGTCGGGCCCCACCCAGGGGCCTAGGACGTCGTAACGTATTTTCTTAATATGCGTGCAGATCCAAGCAGTGCGGCTTTTTGCATTTGACTGATGGTGATTTTGTCAATTTTTAACTGTTTTAAATGTAATTCCAGTGCTTTTGGAATAGCACCCAGTGTGCCAATTACCACTGGAATTACCACTGCTGGTTTGTGCCATAGTCGTTGAATTTCGATTTTTAAGTCCTGGTATCTTGCGATTTTTTCATGTTCCTTCTCGGCGACCCTGCTATCACCTGGTATTGCGATGTCTATGATTGTGACCTTATTTTTCTCAACCAGTGTGATGTCTGGTGTATTATGCGCCAGTATTTTGTCGGTTTGTATACGGAAATCCCACAAGATCTTGACCATCTGATTTTCGGTGACTTTTTCAGGCTGATGTTCCCACCAGTTTGTTGCTGTTTTTATATTATAATTTTTGCACAAATTCCAATGGATCATTTGTGCTACTGAATTGTGCCGCAATTTATAATCAGTCTGCGCGATTTTTTTACAGCAGCTGAGTATGTGATCAACAGTTTCGTCAGCTTCTTTGCAAAGTCTGCATTTGGCATCATCAGAGGATTTTTCGATTTTGGCCTTAATGGCATTTGTGCGGATAGCTTGTTCTTGCGCAGCCAGGATTAGTGACTCTGTTTCTTTCTTTAATGTACCTGTTGTTAACCATAACCAAGTTTGTTCACTGTCCACTTTATCTTTTATTTTTTCCAGAAATTGGCCATGCAGTGCTTTGTTCTGCCAACTCTCCATTCTTGATTTTATCACATCTTTTCTGTATTCTTGTTTCGTCTGTTGGGCCTTCAGTAGATTTTTGTTCTTTACTTCGATTAATAGATGTTCTTGACTTTCTTTTAAATAATCAGCCAGTGCATGTTTTTCTTCTTCAACTGTTTGCTTCACTTGTAATAATCCTCTGCCACCTGATTTTCGGGGCAGATATAGTCTATCAGTATCACCACGTGGATGTAAACTGTAGTGCATTGTCATTAGTTTCCTGGTTTTTCGGTCCAAAAGGTCCAAATCAGCTTGTGTCCAGTTAACTATACCAGCTGTGTATCTTATAACTGGTATTGCCCAGGTATTTATGGCCTTGATTGTATTTCCACCATTCAATTTAGATTTCAAAATTTTCCTAACTCTGTTGGTGTACTCTCGCCTGACAATAGTTTTTACTTCTCCATGCTTGATGTTATCCAACTGCAGAATGCCTAAGTATTTGTAGGCTTCATTTTCTTTGCATTTAATTAATTGGCCATTGGGCATTTCAATTCCCTCACATGCAGTGATTTTGCCCCTTTTTATGGATACAGTGGCGCATTTTTCCATGCCAAACTGCATTGAAATATCGGTGCTGAATACTCGGACTGTGTTTGTCAATGATTGGATTTCTATTTCTGACTTTCCATAGAGTTTCAAATCATCCATATATAGTAAATGCGAAATTTTTTCAGCTTTTTTGGCTGTTTGGTAGCCTAATTTCATTTTTTTTAAGATTACTGATAGTGGGATCATTGCGATGATGAAGAGAAGAGGTGAAAGTGAATCACCCTGGAAAATTCCTCGCTTGATGTTAACCATTCCGTAGCTCTCATTCCCTACTGCCAACTCAGTTCTCCATTGTTTCATTGCCTTTTCAGTAAAGGATGTAATATTTTTGCTAATGCCAGTTGTTTCTAAGCATTTTATGATCCAACTATGTGGCAGTGAGTCAAATGCCTTTTTGTAATCAATCCAGACCATATTCAAGTTCGTTTTTCTGTTCTTACAATTTTCTAATATCATTTTATCAATTAGAAGCTGATCTTTTGTGCCCCTGCTCCTTCTTTTGTTGCCTTTTTGCTCTACTGGCAAGATGTTGTTTGTTTCCAAATAATCCATCATGTTATCTGCAATAATGCCTGTGAGTAATTTGAAGGTTGTTGGCAAGCATGTTATTGGTCTATAGTTTTCAGGTGTTGTTCCTTTAGTTGGATCTTTCTGAATCAAGTATGTTTTTCCAGTTGTCAACCATTCATCAATTTGGCCCTTTTGTAAAATTTCATTCAGTTGCCTGGCCAATATTGCATGTAAACTGGTCAGATATTTGAGCCAGAAACCATGTAATTGGTCCTTTCCAGGTGATGTCCAATTCTTTACCCTTTTAACTCGATTTTTGACCATCTCAGTTGTTATTTCTAATACTTGCATTTGTTTGTTGCCAATGCTTTTCTCAAAGTCATGTATCCACTTTGCTTCCTTGTTGTAGTCCTTTGCATTTTCCCACAATTCTTTCCAGAATTCAACTGTGGCCTGTTTTTCTGGTTTTTCACTTTTGGTGTCACCATTTACATTAAGACTTTGATAAAAACGCCGTTGGTCTGATCGAAATTGCTGATTTTGTTTATATTGGATGATTCGTGCCTCATATCTTTCAATTTTTCTAGCTGTTGCTGTTATCTGCTGTTTTACAATCTCTACAGCTTCATTGATGTTTCTTGTATCCAATCTATATCTCCTGATTAGCCGATCTATGATTTTGTTGTTTTTAAGCCGTTGCTCATGCATGTTCTTTAAGTTACTAGCATCTGCCCTTAATTTATTTATTTTTTGTTCTAAACGGATTTTCCACTTTGGCTTTGATACTTTTTCTGTTGTATGACTAGGTACTTTAATTTTAATGCCTAGTTCATTAGTGACTATTACAGCTGCGCTGTACATTAACTGGTTTGTTTCCAAGATGGATCCCGGTTCAATTGTTGAAAACACTGCATTAACCATTTTCATGATAGGGGCCAAAATTTTCTTCGGCACAGTTTTTAGTGATGGTAAACGTTGCCTTTCCTCATTAAGCAGAAAATGCTCCATGATCTTATCCTTCAATTCTTTTTGTTTTTGAGTTAGTTCATCAGTTGGTTCAGTGATAACTGGTTCTAGTGGTGGTGATGTTATTTCCTCCCTAAGAGCTTCTTCTGGGAGTTCTACTATAATGTCTTTAGTTGTGTCTTGAATATCAGTTATTTCCGCTTGTGATATTGTTTTTTGGGTTTTGCAATTTGCCTGAATTTCCTCATGTTCAACTTCACTAAACACTTTATTCCGTATAATAAATCGCCTTTGATCTGCTAGTCGTTGTTCACTAACATTTGAATCTGGATATTGTTGTTTCCATAATTCATACATTCGCTTTAAATAGCCTCTTTTTTCTGGCTCTGAGTTGTAGTAACAGGCCATTATGGCACGGTTTTCATCTGCACTATATTTTTGTCGTTTTGTTGGCTGGTCCACTTGTAGCCCACTTGTCGACGGATGTCCAGGGACCCCAACATCCGCCGCGGCCCTTGTTAACCCGCGCGACGACCGATGCGGTATGGAATTCTTATTTGTTTTTTTTCACCATATTGTATGGGTTGGCGGGGGGGGTTTTACGGGACCAGATGCCAACCTGATCCCAACCTTCCTCCTTTCTCATCCGGGCTTGGGACCGGCAATGGCGGAGTTATTATTATTATTATTATTATTATTATTATTATTATTATTATTATTTGTTTATTTAAAGTTCACAATCTTAAAATTTCAAAAGTCTGGAGAATTAAAATATTTTCCATCTGGGCTCTCAGAGAAAAAGGTTTCAAAAGTAGGAGGCTACCACTGCAGTATCCCTACAATAAACCCACTTTACTTCCCTGCTCAGATGCACATGGAGAAAATGTCCTAGGACTAAATTACACAAGGGAAGCAGCCAAGTTTTAATATACTCTAATGCAGAGGTGGAGAACAATGGACTCTTTATGACTTGTGGACTTCAACTCAGCTGGCTCAGGAATTCTGGGAGTTGACGTCCACAAGACACAAAGAGGCCATCGTTCCCCACCTCTGTTTTAATGGATTATAGAACGAGGAATTAGTCTAGAACAGGACCACAGCTGAGTCAAATGACTAGGGCCTTTGTTCTTCACACTAAGATGCTGTTGCCTATTAAATCATCCCTGGTTATTTTAGATGAAATAATTAAAAAAAATACCTGCTAGCTCCATTTCTAAGGCTCATATATTTTGGAAATAGATAAACATATATTGTATGGAAGAAGATGATTTGGCCTCAAACTTGGGAGGTTTTAATTACAATATAAGTATGCATGTATGTATAGTCCCACCTTGTAAGAGAAACATATACTGATAATTTTCTATTGGCATTTTGGATCAATCTTTCTAAATATAATTTAAGAAAACAAATTTTTTATAATTGAAAAAAAATCATCACTCATTTGGCCTCATGCTCAGAGTCTTGCTTCAACTAACATACCGTATTTTTGAAACAATGGCAGTACAAGTGAAAGTGATTGGCCTTGTAAGGACACAGAATTTTCCCTGTGTAAGAAGCCAGCAAACCCACCCCACCCCCAGAAAGGAGGCTTTCCTGGGAATCAAATCATTCATTTCTCTCCACTACCAGGAAAACACTGCAGACAGTCCCTCCAACAGTTAGGTTTTGTGAATGAGATACTTTTGCATCTATTGAGAAAACTGGAGCATTCCATTCAGTATCCGTTTACAGAAAGCCAGACAGATCCACTCATAAACAAGATCCCTTCAGCCACAGCTCCCACTGAAGTCTAAAGCTGATGGCATTAAAAACAGAAAACAAAGTTTCCTACAATCTACATTCCCACCCAGCTTCAATGACAGGCCATGACCTTCAAGCCATAATGGGCATCAGGCAATGATAATTAGAATACTAAAAGGGCACACTCAAGCACCGGTCAAAGTACATGGCACAGGAACAGGCATCTCAATGACAAAGTCCCAAAGAATGTATAAAACCCCACCTGCTCTCAACCCCATTGTCAGCCTCTGCTTTGCTGCTGCTTCGGCTGCCATGAAACGGGGAGGGAGGGCATGGTATTTGGGAGGGGTTACTAATTGTGCTGGAGGAAGATTCTGGAGTTCTGCTGCCTGTCAGACTACGCATGTGGAGGAGGTTCCCGCCAAGGCTAATGGCACCGACATTCCATCTTGGTGATGCCTTTCGAAGTTATCTCACACCTGACACTTGGGAGAATTATGATTGGACTGTAACTGGGATGCCAATGGGTGGGGAATGGGTTATTTTATATATCAATCGCTTTCGCGCCTAAATAATCAGTCTTCGCTTTGCTACGCTTCTAATCATTTATAATTAGTAAAAGTACACTTGATTTCTACCTATGGAGTCTCGTGGTCTTCTTTCCTAATTACACAATGAAGAGGTGCTGACAGTAAGCGAATACTCACTCACACCCCACCAGGAGTTTTCAACCTACCGTGGGGGGTGTACTCACAAGAAGGAACGAGGAAAATGTCATTGCGAGCGAGCGGTGAAGAGGAGACTGAAAGGGAAACTGCAGACCCATCTTTACCTGGAAGGCTGGCTGGCCTAGGAATAGAGGAGCCTGCGGTTCGCCCTCGATGGACTTTAGGTGTGGGGCAAAAGGAGGATAGTGAGAGTTTGGATGCTGGAGTTACCAGGAGAAAACAAAAGAAAAAACCAGCCGACTGGGAAGCAGCCTTGACCGAGCAGAGGTCCCGGGAAAGAAAACAAACGGAAGAGTTTGAACAAAGGTACTCTATGCAAAAATTTAGGGAGGGTGAAGAGGCCGAGGGGGGATGGGAGCAAACAAACCCAGAAATAGCTTTCCCCCCCCCCCAGCCAGGGCTGCTGCCAGAGTAGGGGGACCCCCCAGAAGATGCAGAATGGCAAAAGTCCCTCCCTTGCCAGTAAAATATAACGGAAATCCCAGGGACCTGGGTCTCTTTGTTATACAGATTTGGAACTATATGGAAATTTATGGGCCCAATTTAGAAACAGATGAGATGAAGGTGCGAATGGTTTTACTTTCTTTGGAGGGAAAAGCGGCTGATTGGATGGTCAGCTTACACCAATGTAACTCCCTCCTCCTGAGGAATTTTGATGATTTTATGACTGTGTTAAAAAGGAGATTTGATGATCCGCTGATTGAGAAACGGGGGAAGGTGAAATTTATGGCCCTGAAACAGGGAGATAGACCGGTGGCTGAATATATTCAGGAGTTTCAACAGCTTTCTTCTTATATGAGAGGCTGGTCTGAAGATGCCCTGCTCAACCAGTTTGCATTGGGATTAAATGAGGACATTTACCAACAATGCGTTAACAGACACCTTCCCAAGTGAGTTACAGCTTGGTATGAAAATGCAGCAGACGTTGAGCTCGACTTGATTAGACTTCAACGTGTGAAAGAGGAGAAAGCAGAGAGATCACCCCCCCAGCTCAAAAGGCTCCATTCCGCATCAGGGGTGAAGGGAAGGGAAGCTCCGCCGGCAAGGCCAAGCCTTTCACGTGCTTCCGTTGTGGGAAGGGGGGCCACCGCGCCATGGATTGCCGCGTTAAACTTCCTGCAACTGCCCCACCCCTTGCCAAGAGGGAAGGGAAGACGAGCAAGACCCCGGGGAGGAAGAAAGAGGCTGCTTTCGCTGCTGAAAACACCCCCCAACGCTTCAGGCAGGAGGCGGAAGAAGAAGCGGACGTCACCACCAGCTCCTCTGATGACTCCGATGATGATGCCTCGCCTCATTGGGTGAGTTCAAATAAAGGCCCCATATTGATCCCAGTAGAGTTAAGGGTGCCACCCGATGGGGAGACAGAACAGCTTCCTGCCCTCCTTGATTCGGGCTGTTCGAGATGTATGATTAACCCTGCAATGGTTGAAAAACTGGGCTTGAAATTAAGGACTTTGAAAACCTCCTCGTTCCTTCTTGTGAGTACACCCTCCACGGTAGGTTGAAAACTCCTGGTGGGGTGTGAGTGAGTCTTCGCTTACTGTCAGATGGATCCATTGCAGGGGGTGGTCCAGCCCATTTCTACACTGAACCTCTAGAGATGAATGGGCGCCCATGTAGAATTGATCTCTTTTATTGTGGCTCCTGGAATGGACAGACCCCTTATTTTGGGACTCCCCTGGCTTCGTAAATGGAACCCTCACATTAATTGGAGGGAGGGGTGGCTGCGTATTTGGACCAGCACAGCCCCAGATGCTGAGGCTGACGCCCCAGAGCTTGCTGGCTCCAGCCCCGCATTGGCCACCAGGGGCCAGGAGAGAATTGATGGGGAAGAAAAGATTCCAAAAGAGTATTGGGACCTGAAAGGGGTTTTTAGTGAAAAATCTTCAGATAAACTTCCACCCCACAGACCTACTGATTGCTCCATTGATATTTTGCCGGGAGTAAAGCTTCCAAAGCCCCAAATATATTCAATGTCTCCTAGGGAAATGGAGGAAATGAGGAAATTCATTGATAAAAACTTGCAAAGGGGTTTCATTGAGCCAGCATGACCCAAGGTAGCTGCACCCATGTTGTTCAGAGAGAAGAAAGATGGCTCCCTGAGATTATGTGTTAATTTCAAAAACCCAAACTGCATCTCAGCTCAGAACCTATACCCATTGCCACTGATGAAGGACATGCTGGCCCAACTGGGAAAGGGCCGTATTTTCACTAAATTGGACCTCAGGGAACCATACTATAGGGTCCGCATAAAGGAGGGGGATGAGTGGAAGACGGCTTTCAACTGCCCCCTCGGTTGTTTCCAGTTCCGGGTGATGCACTTTGGCCTGCAGGGGGTGCCTGCAGTCTTCATGCAATTAATTAATGAAATTTTGCATGACCACCTTTACAAGGGCGTTATCGTATATTTAGATGATATCCTTATTTACACTCAAACATATGACAAACACGTCACGTTGGTCCGCACTGTCCTGAAGAAGCTCCAGGCCGCTGAACTTTATGCCAAGTTGTCCAAGTGTGAATTTCACCAGGGGAAGATTGACTACCTTGGGTATCGTATCTCCCCCGCTGGTATTGAAATGGACCCCGCTAAGGTAAAGGTGGTCACTGAGTGGGAGGCACCCCGTACACATAGGCAATTGCAGAAATTTTGGGGTTTTGCCAATTTCTATCACCAGTTCATCCCTTCTTTTGCCAAAATTGCGCTTCCCATCACTAATTTGTTGAAGTCCAAAGGTGGGCCTAAACCTAAGCCTAGCAAGCCGTTGGATTGGACCATGGAGTGTCAAGCTGCTTTTGAGAAGTTGAAACGACTCTTTGCGGCGGAACCGGTTCTGAAGCATCCGGAGATGGACAAGCCTTTTGTCGTTCAAGCTGATGCCAGCGACGTGGCAGTTGGGGCCGTCCTGCTTCAGACTAATGACCAAGGTAATTTACAACCGTGCACATACACCTCCCGTAAGCTCACGGACACGGAAAGGCGTTGGGCAATCTGGGAGAAGGAAGCATTTGCTGTACGTTGGGCTTTAGCCACGTGGCGCCACTTTCTGGAGGGCGCTAAGCACCCCTTTGAGGTGTGGACTGACCATAAGAACTTGGAAGCTTTGAGGACTCCCAGGCGCCTCTCCCCTAAGCAGATGCACTGGGCTCGGCATTTCAATCGGTTCAATTTCACACTCAAGTACATCCCAGGAGGGAAAAATTTTATGGCTGATGCTTTGTCCAGACTTCCTCAATACAACTGCTCTAAACTCAGTGTTATCCAGCCCGTGGTTCCCACGTCCAGCCTCGCTGCTCCTGTTGTTACTAGGCAGCAGGCGCGCTCGAAGGTGGAAGTGTCTCAAGATTTCCTCTCTGATCTCAAAAAGGCCCTTCCCAGGATGACTGGTTCCAGCAGCATCAAGGTGAATGCATAATAAGAGACGATTTACCGTGGATTGGAGCGAAACTTTACGTCCCTGCCTCTCTTCGTCTCGTTGTCCTCCAACGGGCTCATGATTCCAAGTTAGCGGGTCACTTTGGATTTGTGAAGACACTGCATTTGGTGAAGCGGCAGTTTTGGTGGCCCTCTTTGAAAAAGGACATTGAACTTTATGTTGCCAGCTGTCCGGTCTGTGCAGCCACTAAACGGCCCCCACGGAAGCCGCAAGGTCTACTCCAATCTGTAGCCCGCCCTGTCGCCCCATGGAAGGAGATTTCTATGGAATTTATTGTCGAACTTCCTGAGAGCCAGGGGCACACCGTTATATGGGTGGTTACTGACTTATTTTCCAAACAAGTTCATTTTATTCCGTGCCACAAGATTCCTTCTGCAAAGACACTTGCTAAACTCTTCATTTCTCACGTTTACCGTTTGCATGGTGTGCCTGATTGCATCATTTCCGATAGAGGTGTCCAATTCACTTCTGTTTTTTGGAAGGAGTTTCTTAAGCGCATTGGCTCTGCCCAGGGTTTAAGCTCCGCCCACCACCTTCAGACTAATGGGGCTTGCAAGAGGACTAATTCTGTTCTAGAACAATATTTACGTTGTTTCATCAATTACCAGCAGGATGATTGGGTGGACTTGTTGCCGCACACTGAAGTAGCTTATAATAATTCCATACATAGCAGCACTGGATTCACTCCTTTTCAAGTTGTATCTGGCCAGGACTTTGTTCCTATTCCCGAGGTTCCTCTTGAGCAGCCACAGATTTTGTCCGTCTCCGAGTGGAGTGAGCGATTGAGCCATATTTGGCCTTTGGCACTTAGTACTTTGGATGCTGCGCATTGCGCGCATAAGAAACAGGCTGATAAGAAATGTGCGCAACCTTATCAGTACAAGGTGGGTGACCAGGTTTATTTATCCACGAAGTTCCTTCAAACTACGCAAAAGTCTAAGAAGTTGGGGCCTAAGTACGTGGGCCCATTTCCCATAATCAAGGTCATCAATCCTGTTTCGGTTCGCTTGCAGCTACCCAAGCACCTCAGCCGTGTTTATCCAGTTTTCCACGTTAATCTCATCAAACCTGTTCGTTTCTCATCTTTACGTCTACCTGTGGACCCGCCGCCTGCCCCCCTGTTGATTGATGGTGAACAACATTTTGAGGTCCGGGAAGTATTGGACTCGCGGTGGCGGCGGCAGAATCGGATTCTGTACCTAGTGGCTTGGAAGCATTTTCCTCCATCTCATGCTGAATGGGGGACAAGTCCCATGTCCGTGCTCCCCAGCTGCTCTGCCAGTTTTATTCTGCTTATTCTGACAAACCCTGATTGACTCTCCTTCCTGACTTTCTCCCCCCCTTTTTTTCTTTTTCTGTTTTTTGTTGTTCATCTGTTTGTTTGTGTTTTGTCGTTTTCCAGGCCTGACCACCTTTTTCCGGAGGACGGCCGGATGTCAGCCTCTGCTTTGCTGCTGCTTCGGCTGCCATGAAACGGGGAGGGAGGGCATGGTATGAAACCAATGTATCAGAATCACGTTTCAACCCAATGCACCAGTTAGCCCAGACAGTAAGACAGAATTTACCAATATCAGCAGCTCTGAAACTGGTAATTGCTGAAGTGCTCCCACAACAGAAACCTACTTCCTTACATGACAAATATTACGGGAGTCCAAGTGAATTTATTGCCTCCCTTGCTCAATGGGAATTGCACATCTCTCTCAGATCAAACAACTTCCTCAATAATCAAAACCGCGTAGGGCTTCTAATTAGCCTAGTGACTGAGGAACCCCTCTTCTGATTTAGAACAGATGGATTTAGATTAAAACATGAATTGTATGGTGTATCTGAGGGAAAACTCAAAGGTTCTTGTCAAGCAAGTGATTGATAACTATGAACTATATCACCTGTGACAGGGTATGCATTTCATGGGAAGCTGTTAGCTCAGGATTAGGCTAGAATGGAACTGATCAATACAAAGGACTATCAGATGAAATATGGAACAAATTCGTTCATCAATTCACTAGAGACTATGACAGCATTAATCCATGTCTGCTTGAGCATCAACTGAAAACTTGAGAAATTGCAAGGGAGTGCAGGTAGGCAGGAAAGGTACCATTGTTTCTCCACTATTCCTTCCCCACCTTTACCTGAACATCAGAGACTTTACAAGTTGAACACTTGCAGCTGGGAAATAGTAGAGTTCCACTCTCCACCCAAGAAAGGTTGTGATGAGACATGCAAGTCCTGTATGTAAACCTACTTCCTTACTTGTGAATGACCTGCAGGGAAGCAAGATGGTCCCAGCTCCCCAAAATGAAGAGACTGAGACAACTATAAACTATGGTAGGTGAAATTAGTTATCAATGTTTCATAATTTTCATTTCCCAAAGACTTTGACTAGCCTGGAAATACACTGCATATCTAAGTAGATTCTGATATCATTAGGTAGCTACATTGAATCCTCGATCACATGCAAATGTGCTTTATCTAGTCAATCTGTTCAACCATTCTGTTAGATCTGAAACTATTGATGTTTGGCTATTATGCTAACTTCATGGAATTATTAAAACTCACCAATTCACTAGGAATACATGCAGCACTTTTTTTTCTTTTATTTTTTTTCAACAGTATTGAGAATGGACTGGATGCAATCTTAATGAAGATTTTTGGATGGTTCATTACACACACACCAGGGGTGGGTTTCAGGCGGTTCACAGCGGTCCCCGCAAACCGGTTGGTCGGCGAACCTGGAAGTAAGTAACTTCCGGGAACGCCGAAAGATCCACCCGCCCGCCCGCGTTTCTTACCCGGTTTTGATGAGTTCTGCGCTTCCACGCATGCGCAGAATGCATACAGCACCTGCGCGATCCTCCAGGAGCAGCTGGAGCATCGCACAGGGGCTAGTACGCATGCGTGCACTGCGCGCGTGTACGAGGACGCCGCCGGCCCCGTTCCAACTGAACCAGTTGGAACGGGGCGAGAAACACACTCACACACTCACTCACACACACACACACACACACACACACACACACACACACTGGATAGTCCACTACAAATATCAAGAAGTCTTGGAATAGTTGCAGAAGGCAAAGCCTTCTCTAGTTACCAAATTGAACCTTAGACAGGATTACAGTCTGAGTTATTCAAAAGCATGTCCTGAAAATTAAACTACTTTTGATTATCACTATGGGAAAACTGAATATCTTGTAATACTCTACAGTTTGGCAGGCAGCCCCTTGGTCTTTCAAAGATTAATGACTTATAGTTTTCTAGGTTATTCTAGAAAGGTTTTAGTTGTTTATTTACATGATTTGCTTACTTATTTTGAGGGTCCTATTCTTTATATCAATCGAGTTAGAATAGTTTTTTTCCCTAGCTCTGTGACTGCAGACTATAAGTCAGAACCTTTCAACTTTGGAAACTTTAAAAGTTTGTGGATTTCAACTCCCAGAATTCCCCAGCCAGCATGAGAGTTGAATGAGAGTTGAAATCCACACTTATTAAAGTTGTCCAGGTTGAGAAACAATGCTATAAACTAAGTAACAATGGACCTTCAGCATTGTTTCTCAACCTGGACAACTTTAATATGTGTGGATTTCAACTCTCATTCAACTCTCATGCTGGCTGGGGAATTCTGGAAGTTGAAATCCACAAACATTGACACAATATGGATTGCAGAATTTTGTATGAAGGAATTCAGATGAAACCAGTAAGGCAGAACTCATCATGTCCTGGAAGATTTCTCTACCAAAACCACCAAGAAACATGTCAAAGATAGATAGCAATTGGTGGGGTTTTGCCATCTATTCCCAAAACTTTATTCCTAAATTTTGCTTCATCAACCACACTGTTTACTCTGTTTAATTAGTAACAGATTCTCTTTAAGTGGAAGCCTGATACCCAACTGTTTTTTTTTCATCTCAACTGTGGTATTTACTTCTCAGTCCACCCTCAGCAGTAACTTTCAGCCACACTGAAAATACACCCTCCTGTTTGTTCATTTTGTCTAACCAAATCCCCATGTCAACATGGTGAAAAAATGATCCAAATGGAATGAATATTGAACTCTTTGTGTAGGAGAAGTACCATAGCAACATCTTGGACCAGCAGATTCATTTACAGTGAATATTTTCAGGGAATGGCAAAAAAAAAAAATGCTACGAAATTTGTGTATGAGAGAGAAAGAGAAAAGACTGCTCTACCTGAAAATGGGAGACACAGATCTGGAATGGAGGGAAATCCTGACAAAGTACAAAAATGGAAATACATATTCAGAATGTACCTTTAACAAACAGCTATGAAGATTATTTAAATTTCCTTCAGTGAGTTTAGTAATTATCCATTTTTTTCATGACTGGAAAAGTAATATAAATAACACTCTTAATAAACAGACATTTGTAAATGTATGAATCAATCAAAATAGAGCTGGAAGGGATGTTGGAGGTCTTCTAGTCCAACCTCCTGCTCCAACAGGAGACCCTATACTGCCAAGAATAGTTAGTTTACTTTATTGTCATTGCACCTCATACAATGAAATTAAATGTCATCTTCAGTGTACATTATAACTATAAAAATAAAACACAAACACACATCCTTTACATTCCATACATTGAATTGAAAACCCCTGATATTGCATTAATATTTCAATATACAGTAGAATTCAATATAGTTACTGCTCTGGGATAGAAGCTGTTTTTCAGCCAATTTGTCCTTGTTTTTATTACTCTGTACCAGTGGTGGAATTCAAATAATTTAACAATCGGTTCTCTGCCCTAATGACCAGCTGGGTAGGTGTGGCTCAGTGGTCATGATCTTGGTGTGAGTGTGGCCAACTCAATGCTGCTCAGGTCGACGGGTGCTTCGCCTTAGTTGTTACAATGTAATAAGGGTTTCTTATTCCAATGACTGGTTCTCCAAACTGCTTAGAAAGTTAACAACCAGTTCTCCCAAATAGGTACAAACTGGCTGAATCCCACCACTGCCCTGTGCCATCTGCCAGATGGTAATAGTTCAAAAAGGGTACCCAGGATGAGATGGACCTTTAAGAATGTTTTGAGCTTTCTTAAGACAGTGGGAGCTATAAAGGTCTTTCAAGAAGGGGAGAGGGCAACCAATGATCTTCTGGGCAATGATGTTAACCCTCTGGAGCGCTGTCCTATCTGCCACTGTGCAATTGGAAAACCATACACAGGTGAAGTAAGTGAAAATAGAATACTAATGAAGGAGGAGCTGACATCACAACGATACGACGTGCGAACTTGGACCTCCAAGATCACAGTCGATACTTTTGCCGCTGGACGGTCCTTTTGGACCTAAACTATCCTGAAGGGATGGTGATAGGGAAGAGTATGTCCTGCTGATCTCAGGGACACCGCAAAGTCCCTGATTGAGCCAGGAGAATCTCTTTTTGCTGGTGACAGAAGCACAGCCATTTAAGCTGCTGAAGTTGGGACAGCTCCGGAACGGGAGGAAAACGGAAAGAGAAAGTGTGTCCATCTGGTGAGGAAATCTTATTATTGTAAAAGAGACTACCCCAAAAAAATTAAAGCTAAATTAAATTTGAAAACAGAAGAGAACAAGTGGCGAAATTAAGCTACATTAGACAGTGTGTTATCCTTTTTTTAAATTTTCTTTTACAGATGGAACTTTTGCACATGTTTCCTATTCTTCAAATTGAATGGATTAGTTTTTCTTCTTCTTCTATATATATATTCTTCTATATATACAAAGAGGGCTATAATAACAGAGGGAAAGGAAGTAACACTGCTACTTGGAGGCTGGAGGCTTGGAAGGCTTGGAAATATTGTCTTTTCTTTTTTCTCTTTGATCATTTGATTTTGCATTTCAAGGTTTCTCAGCTTGTTTACAGAGAGTGATACTGAGAAGAGCATGGATTGTTTATACAGGTGCTCTTCGCGAGCTTTATTGGCAGCTGGAATGGAGTGAAAACAAAGCCTTGTCTTCAAAGATTATAAATGAACTTGCTTTAAATTTAATAAAAAGTTTTGAATGTCAGAGTGGCAGTGTTTACAAGTTGGAATAATGGCGCAACATAAAAAAGAAACCTTAACATTGCAAAAGATTATGTTTGAAATTCAAAAATTATTGGAAGTAACAGAGAAAATTGAGAAGAGATTGGAGAACATAGATCATAGAACAGTAAAATTTGATGGAAAAATTGAGGATGTTCATCAAATGAAGAAAGTGAAGGTCAGAGTTCTAAAAACTGAAGGAAAAAATAAACAAAGAGACAAGAAAATTGCTGATATTGACAGTGAACTGAGAATGGTTGGAAATGGAAAGAGTGGAATATGGAAAGAGGAGATAGATGGACTGGAGCTCTACCCCAGATTTCAAAGTATAGAAGAAAAGAGAGAAGAATTGATGGAACTAAGGAGAGAAATTTTGTCAGAAGCACTAGTGATAACCAAAGATAAGCTGATAGAAGAAGCAGATGGAGGGTTTCGAGCTTATACAAGATATGCAATAAGCAATAAGTTGCGAAGAGAAGTCCATGCAAAACTTACTAAGGAAATAACCAGAATACTAATGCCACAAATGGCAAGAGACATAAGACTGCACTATTACTGGAAAGACACAGGTTGATGTAATGAAAGCTTATAATACAAAATTAAGTCAAATTTAGTTAAATTTAGAGCATTATGTATAATATGAAGTGATAATGGATGCAGTTAAATAATTGATTGATAATGATAATAATGCATTTATGTGTATTGGTTTGATAAGAGGAAATTTTATATGTAATTGCAAATGGTAACTACTAAAGAAGGTTTAGAAACTCTGTTATTAAAAATAACCAATTTTTATTTAGAACATGTTATAAAGATGTAATGTTACTGGATGATATTGGGAAGAGCTAATGGAATGCCATTATGTGGTTTTGCTTTAAATCTGGAATATTTTATATAAAAGGACATAAAAACAATTATAGTTGAGGTATGATGATAGTAATATATATAAATATATTTGATTTAAAATATATGATTTGATATGAATTGTAGGTGATGACTGTGAAAGGGATGCATGGAAGTTTTTGTAACCAATCAACACACTTTCTATAATTTGTAATGGAAGGTGGTTTTGTGGGGGGTTTGTGTGTTTGTCTGTTTGTGTTTATTCAAAAATTAAAAAAATCTTTATTAAAAAAATAGAATACTAATATAAAATACTGCCAAGTATTATATCTTTGTGCCTGTTGTCTCCCATATTATCCATTTGATAATCCATTTTAAAAGCCCATAGATGCAGATACTCTCTCACTACTTTCTCAATAATTTCAACAGAACCATTCTTATCCCTTAGCATGTAGAACAACACGTAAAGTGATCTTCCTATGATCTCCTAGCTGCATTTTTAGAAATGAGGCTGATTATACACTGAATTCTCCAATAAAGATAGTCCTCAACTTACAACAGTTCTTTTAGTGACCATTCAAAGTTACAATAGCACTGCAAAAAGTGGCTTACGACCATTTTTCACACTTACAACCATAGTAGCATCTCTTTGGTCACATGATCAAAATTCAGGTTCTTGGCAATTGGTTCATATTTAGGACAGTTGCAGTGCCCCAGGGTCATGTGATCACCTTTAGTGACCTTCTGACAAAGAAAATCAATGGGGAAGCCAGATTCACTTAACAACCGTGTTACTAACTTAGCAATTGTACTTAACAATTGTCTTGTTAAGCAACATAAATATTGGGCTCTATTGTGTGGTAAACTAAAGACTACCTGTATAGCAATTTTCAAAATTATATGTAGTCCCTTGTGTTAAGCAGACACCATTCAGAGGTGGTATTCAGCAGGCTCTGACCACTTCTGGAGAACCTGTAGTGGAAATTTTGAGTAATTCAGAGAACCAGTAAATATCACCTCTGTCTAATCCCACCCCCATCTATTCTATGCCTCCCAAGTCCCAGCTGATTGAGAGAGAATGGAGATTTTACAGTATCCTTCCCCTGCGTGCGCCTTCCCCCTCCTCTTGTAGATGGTGGTTTCCAGCTGGCAGCAGTCCCAGCGCTGCTTTCAGATTGCTGCGGCCCAGCCAATGCCGTGGCCCAGCTGTCCTGGAGGCCTGGGCCGCCCGGGATCGCCGCGGCCGCTTGGGAACACCACAGCCCAACCGCTTGGGAATGCTGAAGCCATTGAGAATGCCGCGATTGGGAGCGCCGCGGCCCAGCTGCCCTGGAGGAGCCCCGATCACCGAGGCCGTTTGAGACCGTTTGAGACCGCCGTGGCTTGGGAATGCCTCGGCTCAGCTTCTGGAGGAAGAACGCCGAGGCCGCTTGAGAACGCCACTTGACAGTGCTGCTGGTCCAGCCGTTTGACAACGCCGAGGCCCCGTGAACGCCCCGGCTTGTGAACATCTGGAGGAGCCTACGTGGGGAGCCCCGACCCTACTGTGACTGCCACTAATTGCTGCGGTCTCAGCTGCTGGATGTCCATCTTGGGGGGACCCTGACCCCTGTTTTGTTGCCTGACTGCCTCAACAGCTGCTGTGCTGTTGCGGGGTTAGGGCTAGTTTAGGGTTAGGGTTAGGTTAGGGTTAGGGATAGGATTAGGGACAGGGTTAGGATTGGGATTAGGATTAGGGTTAGTGCTAGGGTTAGGGTTAGGGCTAGGATTAGGGTCAAGGTTAGGGCTGGTTAGGGTTAGGGTTAGGGTTAGGGTTAGGGTTAGGGTTAGGGTTAGGGTTAGGGGTGGGGTTAGGGTTACTAGCTTGATGCTGGCTCGCTGACGCCGCCTGAGAACGTTGCGGCTCAGTTGTTGAGAGGGGTTCCCCCACCTCTCTCCTCCCCCCTCCCCCTTGCCAGGGAGGTTGTGCTCCGACCATTGTAATCCCGGTTGTTTGTTGACCATGACCGGCCACTCGGTTTCCACTTTTATAACTGTTGCCAGCTATGGCTTTCTTGCCTCCCTCCCATCCCTGCCCCTGCCTTCATCCTCCGGACCATCATTGCGGAGGGAGCCGGGACTTCTGCTTCTATCTCCGCCCCTCCTGGGTTCCCTGCTTGTGCTCTGGTTTATTACTCTGCGTTTCCATCCCGGCAGAAAGAGAGAGCAGGGGGCGAAGAGGACAAACAGGGAGTTTGCTTCTTACCTCCCTTCAACTGTTATTAATATACCATCTGTTTCAGACTCTTGGACCTCGTTCCCTCTGTTGGAGATGATCGGAACATTAGCCTCTCTTCCATACTAGGATGATCTTGTATGAACTCAATTTTGCACTATTGCACAATTTTTAAAATTGGTATGGTGAGGGTATGTGGCATGAGTGTGAGTGAATGAATGTGCCCACTTTATTAACCTATTATTGCTGTATTTTGTGTTTTTTAACTCTTACGTGAGGACTGCTTGGGAGTATGGATGTGTATGTTTGAGTGGGCTTGGACGACAACCTGGTGCCTCCTGCACTGAGTGCTATTGCAGAAGTGTTAGGGGGGCTCAGGCCCAATCCCAGCCTTAGAATGCCTGAGGTAAATGGCCTGCCGAAGAATGCGGTAGCTAGGGGAGCGGGTGTGGGGACTACGGACACGGGAGTGGGCTGGAACATTACGGTCATGATGGGGAGGGGCAGGTTTGATGGGAGCTACAGGGCTAGCCATTACCAGGGAAGAAGAGTTCGCTACATCACAGAGATCCCTCTTTCCGGCCCTGTTAGCTCCACTCCAGGACCAGATGGCGAGAGGACTGAGAGTGCAGCCTGGGGCCTCCTCTGCTGAGTGCTGAAGCAGAAGTGGTAGGGGGCCCAGGCCTACCTCTCGTCCTAGAATGATTGATATGAATGGCCTGCCAGGGAGAACGGAGGCTACGGGAGGGGAAATGGGGTCTACGGCTGCAGGGATGGGCCGGTGCATTCCAATCATCGTTGGGAGAGGCAGGTTTGACGGGAGCTACAGGGCTAGCCATTACCGGGGAAGGAGGGTTTGCTACGTCACAGAGATTCCTCCTCCTGGCCCTGTTAGCTCCACTCAGGACCAGATGGCGAGAGCTGTCAGGGCCCTGGTCTCAGGCTGCTGTTGCTAAATGCCAGGTCTGTGGTTCACAAGGTTCCCCTCGTCCGGGACCTAATATTAGACAAGGGGGCAGACCTGGCATGTATTACTGAAACTTGGCTGGCCCGGAGGGAGGAGTCCCCCTCACTGAAATGTGCCCAGAGGGTTTTCAGGTGCTTCATCAGCCGTGACCCCAGAAAAGGGGTGGGAGAGTGGCTATCATCATCCGAGGGTCTTTAGTTCCTTGTAGGGTCCCTGCTCCGGAGCTTGTCTGGTGTGAGTCCTGCTGGTGAGGTTGAACCTTGGGGGTCAAATGGCCTTGTTGCTAATGTACCTTCCTCCCAACAGCGTTAGCAACAGCTCTCCCCTCGCTCCTCGAGTCCATAGCCGAGCTGGCGGTTGAATTCCCCAGGCTTATGATACTGGGGGATTTCAACCTGCCTTTGCTCGGTGATCGCTCTGATGGGGCGCAGGAGTTCATGGGTTCCATGACAGCCATTGACTTGACCCAAGTAATTCGGGGCCCAACTCACTCAGCGGGTCATACACTGACCTCGTATTCCTCTCGGAGCAGTGGAGATGTGATCTAGATTTGAGGGATATTGAGACCTTGCCCTTGTCATGGTCCTGATCACTTCCTACTGAGGCTGGACTTTCGTAAACCAATCCCCCACTGTAGGGAGGAGAAACCAATTAGGTGGTTCCACCCCAGGCACCTGATGGACCCTATGGGATTTCAGACGGTGCTTGGTGTAATACCTGACGCTCTCATCCACAGTCCGGTGGAGACCTTGGTTGCTGCTTGGAATTCAGTGGCAGCGGGGACTCTAAACCGGATTGTGCCTTTACGGCCTCTCTGAGGTAGCAGATCCCGGAGGGTCCCTTGGTTTACCGAGGAACTCCAGGAGATGAAGCGCCAAAAGAGATGTCTAGAGTGCCGCTGGGGGCCAATAACTCTGAGTCAGACTGAGCACTGATGAGAGCCCATGTCAGAGCCTATCTCATGGCAATACGGGCGCAAAACGTGCGCATTTTGCTGCTCTTATTGCGTCCGCTGAATCACGCCCAGCCACCTTGTTTAGAATAACCCGCTCCCTCTTGAAAGGGAGGGATGCGGATGACCCTTTACAATGTAGAGCTGAGGAGTTGTTCAGTTTCTAGCAGATAAAGTCGCTCGGATTCAGATAGACCTAGACTCCAATTGCTCAGAGCCAGCCGAGGTACCGGGGGGAAGGTCTTGAGCGAAATTATGGATTGAGTTTCAACCTTGTCATGCCTGAGGAAGTGAACAAGGCCATGGGAGCGGTGAGTGCCTCCACTTGTATACTGGACCCGTGCCCCTCCTGGCTGGTCGCGAACAGCAGGGAGGTGACACGTGGCTGGATCCGGACGATAGTTGACACCTCTCTCCGGGAGGAATCCTTCCGCTCCTTCTAAAGGAGGTGGTGGTGAGACCCCTCCTGAAGAAGCCGTCTTTGGATCAAGCCATCTTGAGTAACTACCATCCAGTTTCCAACCTCCACTTTGTTGGAGAAGGTTGTTGAGAAAGTGATGGCCTTTCAACTCCGGCGGTCCTTCGATGAAACCGATTATCTAGACTCCTTTCAGTCAGGATTCAGGCCTGGCTACAGCACAGAAACTGCTTTGGTCGCGCTGATTGATGATCTCTGGAGAGCCAGGGATAGGGGTCATCCCTCTATCCTGGTGCTCCTTGACCTCTCAGTGGCCTTCAATACCATCGACCATGGTATCCTTCTGCAGCAGTTGTGGGAGGTGGGAGTGGGAGGCTCCGTTCTTCAGTGGTTCTCCTCCTACCTCTCGGACAGGTCGCAGTTGGTGTTGGTTGGAGGGCAGAGATCGACCCCCAGGCCCCTCAATTATGGGGCGCCGCAGGGCTCGGTCCTCTCCCCCCTCCTATTTATGTCTACATGAAGCCACTGGGTGAGATCATACGTCGGCACGGGATAAAATACCACCAATACGCGGACGATTCTCAGTTGTATCTGTCCGCCCCGTGCCAACTCAGTGAAGTGGTGGAAGTGATGTGTCAGTGCCTGGAGGCTGTTAGGGTCTGGATGGGAATGAACAAGCTTGCACTCAATCCCGACAAGACTGAGTGGCTATTGATGTTTCCTCCCAAAGATTGGCCATGTACTCCATCTCTCAGGCTGGGGGGTGAAATTATACACCCCTCAGAAAGGGTTCACAATTTGGGAGTCCTCCTGGACCCACAGCTGACTTTAGAACACCATTTGTCGGCTGTGACCAGGGGGGGATTTGCCCAGGTTCACCTGGTGCACCAATTGCGACCCTACCTGGACAGAGAGGCCCTTCAAATAGTCTCTCACGCCCTTGTGACCTCAAGACTGGACTACTGTAACACGCTCTACATGAGGCTGCCCTTGAAGAGTATTCGGCGACTTCAGCTGGTCCAGAATGCAGCTGCGCGAGTGATTGTGGGTGCACCTTGGTACACCCACGTTACACCTATCCTCCACGAGCTGCACTGGTTGCCTATTGTGCTCCAGACACGCTTCAAGGTGCTAGTCATTACTTTTAAAGCCCTACATGGTATCGGACCTGGGTACTTGAGAGACCACCTCCTGCCAATTACCTCCCTATGACCGATCAGATCCCCAGATTAGGCCTCCTCCGAATTCCATCCGCACCAGTGCCGACTGGCAAATCCCGGGGGAGGGCCTTCTCTGTGGCTGCTCCAGCCCTCTGGAATGATCCCCCCGTGGAGATCTGGACCCCTCACCACCCTCCAGGCTTTCTGCAAAGGCACAAGACTGGTTGTTCCGGCAGGCACTGGGGCTGATGAATTTTCAGCCCCACTTGAAATGTTATGACTGTTGTTGTTTTTTACTCTGTCTGTCTTTTGTCCTATTTGTATCCCCTTTCCCCCTTTTGGCTGTTAGCCACCCGAGTCCCTCGGAGTGGGTCGGCATACAAATTAAATAAACATTCAAAAAATAAATAAACTGCCACACCCACCAAGCCATGCCCACCAAGCCACACCATGCTCATCCAAACCATGCCCACAGAACCGGTAATAAAAAAATTGAATCCCCCACTGATGCCATCATAGGTTCAAGAAACTGGATTCTATTCAGTTCTGGTGCAGGTTAGTTTAAATTAAGCCTAATTTCAGGGTTGGGGAACCAATCAAATGTTCTCCCTTTCCCTTAGGCAATTCCTCCAAATCCTCCCTCCCATTTCTCCCTCAAATATAAACCTAGTTGGACCAGTAAGAGCTTTAGTATTATTGGGGCAATCTGCTTACTCAGTAAACTGCTTAGAGAGGGTTGTAAAGCACTGTGAAGCGGTACATAAGTCTAAATGCTATTGCTATTAATACAGTAAAAGCAAGTAAATACAGTAAAAGCACATCAACAGTATCAAGTTGATACTGTTCATATCACTAATCACAACATCATCATTCAGGTACCAGAAAAACTTCAAGCAGCTTGCTATTGAAGTTGATGGGATAAATCACCAGTTCTGCTGCAGAGTGGATCAAGGAAAAAAATCTTCTGTCACTCAGAATGCCTTACAATTCTTGCTGTAGGATGAGCAGCCTCGAGGCATTGTATGGTCTACACTGGCTGTTTACCTGCAAGTGACTCTAAATTCCAGGAGTTTCTCTTCAGTCCCTGCAGTCCCTAGCCATCTGCTTTGCATTGCTGGCCTTAGGCTCTACTGTCTCCCTTCCTCGGTCTCAGTCAGCTTGGCCACTTCTCCTCCTCTGAAGAAAAAACAGCCACCTGCTTCCTCTGTTATCAGATGAGACACTTGCTCCTCTGCCTTCCCAGGTTGTTGCAGAGAAAGAAACCTTTGCTAACCAGGACACTGCAGCAGAAAAGGCACATACTTTCTTCCTTCTGTCCTTCAGCTCTATTCAAAGTGACCTTTCTTCCTTTTACAATGTCTCATCCAAAAAATTTAATACTAAACGAAGCTATTTGTTGACTTTTTGCAAGAAACAGGGGGGAGGAATCAAATTATGATGTATGATATGATGACAGGCAAAATGTATTGACTGGAAAAAATGGAAGCTATAGTATAATGCTAAAGGAAGAGTTGAATTTAAGTTTTAACTATATCTTTTGTTAAAAAAAAGTGGAAAGTTATCCCAAAGGTGCTTTTTCAAGATGCAACTGGACTTTCTTGGTTTTCTTGGAAGATGATTCACTTTTAATCCAAGAAGCTTCTTCAGCTCTGACTGGATGGTGGAGAATGGAAGGATCTATATTTCTTGAAGACAGCTGGTCATTTGCATTCTTTTAGAGTCATTGAGGCCACTTGGAGATTTATCTGTGTCTTCAGAGTCACCTGAGTAGTGCAAATGGGTGTGAAGCTTTCTGGGAAATGTATTTAAAATAGGTAATTGTCAGGCAGAGGTCCAACATGGCACCACTACCTATTTCAAATGCAATGAAGGTTTCTACAGCCAAAACCATGGTTGTTTCATGGATTCACCTGTGTCCCAGATTGTGGCTAATCTCTACATGGAAGAGGTAGAAACCAAAGCGCTAAACTCCTTCACAGGAATTCCATCACTCACTGTGGACGATACTTGGATCAAGATCAAAATGCAAATTCAGGAATGGAAGCATTCACCAAACATCAACTCTGTAAACAGATACATCAAATTCACATGGGAAGATAGTCTAGCTTTCCTGGACTATGCAGTACACATTAAGGAAGACAGAAGCCTTAACCACTGAAAACCAACACAGAAAGCTCAATACTATATTTTGATTCTCACCACCCACTGGAGCACAAAATGGGAGTTATCAGAACCCTGCACCAGCAAGATGAAGGCCTGCCTACCAGCAAAGATGGAAAAGAAAATAACTAAAACACATAAAGGAAGCCCTCAGAACACATGGCTATCCCAAGTGGGCCTTCATCAAATCAAAAAAAAAAAGACCCAGTAGGAGTTTCTCCATAACATACAATGAAGAGAACAATAAATGAAGCAATGTTGTCATTCCATATGTTTCAGGAATATCAGAAAACCTCAGCCCTATCAGGACAAGGTTCGGCAATCCATCTGCATTGAAAAGGCAGAGGCATGCAAACACTGCTTTTCTGTTGTTGGAATCTCCAGAAATTTAGTCAGAAACCACAAATTTTCTGGAAGTTCTTTAGAACAGAACTTTTCCAGAAAGCTTTGGGGAATGAAATTGTATCATTTCAAATTTATTAGTTTTTTGGGGGGTAAATTATGTGTGAGAAGTTGACTTGTTTATTTTAATTCTGTTTCATTTGTTTACCATGGATGTTTTATTGTATTATATTCTTTGACTTTTGTTTGTTTGACTTATTGTACTAGGGACATTGTATTAATTTATGGGTGCATTGTAAGCCAACCAGAATTCTGATAGCAGTGGGCATAAATCTAAAAAGCAAACTAAAAAGTTTGAGTGTGAGACAAAATGAAGCAAAAATGTATATTCCTCAATGCAGCTCTTATCTTTTTGTTTTTCTGCAACATTGATTTTATTTATGTTTCATATGATCATTTTATTGCTTATTGATTTGATGTTGATCTTATTTAAAATTGTGTTGAGATGAGATTCATAAACAAGAAGGTTCACCATTTTCAGGTGAAATCTGACCAGAATATTTTTTTAAAAAATACAACACAGGTCTTTTTAATTCCAGAGTAGGCACCCTCAGGTAGTTGGACTACAACTTCCATATGCACCAGGCAACAGGAGTGGTCAGAGATAATGGCAACTGCATTACTCGACATTTGTAGGGCACCAGATTTCCTTATTTTTGTTTTAATTATCAATTTCTAAGGATATTATCTCTACTTGTTCCTGGTTTCTAGCAAATAAATAACAGAGCCCCTGGTAAGCAAGCAGTAGCTGAACAGCTAATCAAAGCTGTTCCATTAAGGAGCATTTGCTTCCAGAGATGGTTTCTGGAATGACTTTATAATGACCACCTGGTACAATTGTTAGCTACAGAAGCTTGGGTTGGCTTTCCATATTGGCAAAACCATATCTGGCATTGACATCTTGGCCTGGCTGAAACTGTCTCTCCCCTTGTTCGCAGGCAGCCTGCCACACAAACAGATGGAGCAGAGTTAGAAAACATGCATGCAGATCAACCTTTTCCTGAAGTACAATATGGTTTCTGCAAAACAGCATCTTTCATAATGAGAACTGTCACTGATAAATACAGTTTTCATTTGTAACCTTACATTTCTCACAGTCCGTGGTTACTTTATATATATATTTTCAAAACAAGGTTTTGATCTCCACAATAGCTCTTATTTTATTGGGATCTGCCACACGTTGCTCAGTTATAGCAACCCTGCAAGCACTCTTGTGCTAGTGCATTATGGGTTTAATTTGCATTTTAATTACATTTCAAACAAACTCTCTTGGCATCGTGTTTGATTGTCCTAATTGTCATGGGCAAAAGCTCCTCCAGATCCTGAAATGGTGGGGGATTGGCATTTGAAGCTTACATTCTGTCATTCTACCTAATGTTCCCATGAGCTATTGTTTCAATATATAATTTTCTCCTCTAGGATAGCCAGATGCAAGAAAATTAAGCTCCTACTTGAAAAAGTATATGGAAAAGGGAAAATTGAGATGCATCCAATGAAACATCTTTTTGTTCACAATTAAATATATCAGAGGTTTGTCCTCTTTCTGGACACCTTCTGATGTCTTGTCACCACAACCCAACCAGAATTAAGAAGTTTTTAATATAATCCTATATGTGCTTACTCAGAATTAAATTCCACTGAATTCAATGGGACTTGGTGAATTCACTGAAATCTTACCTTCATGCTCTCATGTGAGCCTACAACCTATGAAGGGTTGTAGAAAATAAGATTTCTTGGAGGAGATTGACTCCAAAGCACAGGAGGGCAGGACAATAAGCAATGGGTGGAAACTTGTTAAAGAGAGATCTAACCTGAAACTAAGGAGAAATTTCCTGACACTGCGACCAATTGTTCAATGTAACAGCTTACATCCCAGAGTTGTGGATGCTTCATTGCTCAAGGTTTACAAGAAAATATTGGATAACCATTTGTTCAAGATAGTATAGGTCTCCTGCCTTGGATAAGGGATTGGACTAGAAGACTTCCAAAGTCCCTTCCAGCCCTATGATTGTATTGTAGGTTGCTACTTGTTTTCCTGGAATGAAAAGAATATGCACCAATTCCAACCATATAATATTCCAATGTTTCCCTGCTTTGCTCGGATTTTGTTTCAAAGGAAGATCAAATTTTAACATTGGAAAGTTACTGATTCTAAGGCATAGATCGTCTTTTCTAGCTCTTCTTCAGTACACTTTCAAACTTGGCAGAGTGATCCTAAGGAATGTGGAAGATTGGAATCCACAGCTTATCATTCTGGGAACTGCAGAGTAGAAGTGAATTGACCTGTTTTCTGCCCTTTGAACCAATATTTTTAATTAATTACTTTCCTTGCATCTGGAGACCAAGTTCTTGCAAATACAAAACATCTGAGGGATTTGATCTACTACCTGAAAATCTCCATTAGTGTAACAGAGAGTCTAAAGCAAGGGTGTCAAACCCGCATTGTCAAAACATCGTCACATGATGTATCATGACTTTTTCCCCTTTTGCTAAACTGGGTGTGGGTATAACCAGCAAGTGACACAGCTGGCCTGTGGGCCATGAGTTTGATACCCCTGGTCTAAAGGAACTGGACTTTCTAGCAATAGCAATAGCAATAGCAGTTAGACTTATATACCGCTTCATAGGGCTTTCAGCCCTCTCTAAGCGGTTTACAGAGTCAGCATATTGCCCCCACAGTCTGGGTCCTCATTTCACCAACCTCAGAAGGATGTAAGGCTGAGTCAACCTTGAGCCGGTGAGATTTGAGCCGCCGAACTGCAGATAGCAGTCAGCTGAAGTGGCCTGCAGTACTGCACTCTAACCACTGCGCCACCTCGGCTCTATAGCATATCTTCTTAACTCAGTCCCTTTCTTCCATTGACAGAAAAGAAATTCTGTGATATCTTTTGAAGTAATAAGCCTCGTCTAGTAAGAATTAATTTATCTCAAAGGATCATGTAAAGCACAGTTTTGTGCAAAATCAGATAGAAGAAAGGGGATCCCCTAAGACAGTTGTTAGCAATGCTCTGAATATTCTCTAGTTCACCAGGAATCACTTATCCAGCAAAATGTCAGAAGGTGAAGTATGAACAGAATGGATACAGGATTGTGAACAGTATTCTAACCCAGATACTTCACCTAGATGTAGAACCAGAACCAATAATTATATCACAACATAATTATACCCCACAACCATCCATTAAATCCTGGAACGATATTGGTAAGTCTAAAGTGTAGGTTTCAGATGTCATGGCACAAGCAAATGCTCACCTATCAGACTCTCAGCTCATTTCCCCTATACATTATACTGTAAACAGTACAATTAATTATTGTAGATAATTAAAGTGGAGGAATCCACAAGACAGTAGCCTGGTGTTAGCTTTGAATTCTCGGAGCGTCTACTACTGCATAACTCAGCCTCCACATACTCTATATATTATAGATACGTTGGAGGACTTCATTCAAATGATATAACTAATGGAATGTGTGAATGGCCTTGGGGAAAGAAGGGAAGAGATGCTACCTAGGAACAATCAGACAAGAGATGGAGGAGCCCCCAGTGGCTTCACAGTCAGAGAAAGAAACTTGGGAAGCACTCGCCCTAATTGTTCAGACAGTTAAAAGTGGCAGCAAGTAGTCTGTACTTTGAGATTTACAAAATTCTGTTAATGTAGCCTTGCAGTAAAGTAGAATTAGCTCATCTTGTCATGTTTTCTGTCTGGCTTACCCAGGATGGCTGACAGTGTCACAAGTAATATACACATATAATATAAATCGTGCTTCTTGAACCTGTCTGGGGAATTCTGTGAATCAAAATCCATACATTTTGTAGTTATCTAGGCAGAGGAAGTCTACAGATGAGTTTATGGATGACTGCATTCTCTTAGGGCTTTGTTTTATTTTGGGCTGTGATAAATGTCAATGGACTCCAGACAGATGTCATGGAAAGCAAAGTGATCAATTGTCATCTTATTATACTGTTACTTTTCTGTAAGTAAATCAAAATTCTTGAGGTACACCTTTGGGAAGAAAGGGTTTTTAAAAAAGCATTAGTGGTGAGCTTACATTTTTCAGAGGATATCAGTTTGGAGAAGGCACCAGTTTGGAGATGGCTTATCAAGGCTTGAGACTTGGGAAAATCCCTTTTTCTTTCCCCACTTGTATCAATAGAGGTGTTACAGCCTCTGGAGGAAATAACTTGATAACAATGTAGGTTAAAGTTATCAAATGGAGAAATTATATCACAGTGATGGCGAACCTTTTAGACACTGAGTGCCCAAACTGCGTGCGCATGCATGCCCAAACTAAAAGGTGCACATGTGCGCAAATGTATGCAAATGCAGATATGTGTATGCATTTATGTGGACATGCACGTGTGCCAGAGGTTGCCATCATGGCTGTATCATGTTTCCTTACAAAAGTCCTTCCTCAGAATTACCTCTACATCCCTCTACATTTTCTCTATCATTTCTCCTTTCTATCTTTTAGAAAATGTGACTGGTGAAGTTCCCAAATAAAACGCAGTTCAGGATAGGCTCAGGGCCTGCAAAAAAAACAAACCCTAAAAAGCACCAGGATCTGTCTCCCATCCCAAAATGAGTGTTATTGATGATGGAGTAGGGTCCAGATCTTGCCTGTCAGGCACAATCCATTTTTTAACATCAAAACCAACATCCCCAGCCTGGATCCTCTCACTTTATTATCCCATCCTTTTTCAGGCAGCATGGTCGCTGAAGTTCATCACATTTTCAGAAGAATTTGAGACCTGTTGAGTTAAGGGGAAACAGGTCTGAGTGACAGCTTGCGTTCATTCCCTGAGACTGATGTGATGTTGCAATCAGGAAGTCCCAGCAGGTGAGGGACACAGATTGTGATGCCTCATCCTGGTTTCATGTGTGGTGCTGTGATTAGCACTTCCAGCATTAATGCTGAAATACTTACCCCAGCCGGAAAGTGCTCCGGCCATCTGTCTTACTTTCACCTTATCAATAAGAGTACCCTGTTGGAAGCACATATGTTTCTTTGTGTTCCCCTGCTGGGAAAGTGATTTATGTAATAACGGTGCCCGTCAGCAGCCTGTGAATTTATTTCAACTGTTGGAACTCACTTTCCAGCTCACACAGGCATTGGCTGGACCTCTGTTAGGTTTACGGATTACCATGTAAGAAATTACTTACTTCCAACCACATCTTTCTTCATCTTTTCTGCTTCACTATCTATGAAAATGTGCAATATTTTTTTAAATATACTTATAATGTTATGTTACATAGTGCCCAAAGATTGCAATAAAGGCCAGCCTATGAAGTCACCAGAATAGTTCAACTCAAAAATTTTGACTGGGAGGTTGCTGTGCCCAAATTGGATCGGATGTACTTTTATCAACTTGATAAGAATTTTAATGCTAATATAATTCAGGACAGCTGTTTGGGGGTCACCATGAAATGGGGAAAATTGGACTAGGCTTGATCAGAAGTTGGTGACAACCAGGTACTGGGGAGTGCCCAGTGACTTATGGACCCTTGGGATTCCAGACGGAGCTTGGGGTTATTCCTGATACTCTCGCCCGCAGTCCGGCGGAGACCCTGGTTGCTGCCTGTAACTTGGCAGCGACGAAGTCTCTTAACCGGATTGCGCCTCTATGGCTGCTCCGAGGCAGTGGATCCCGGAGGGCTCCTTGGTTTACTGAGGAACTCCGGGAGAGGAAGTGCCAAAGGAGACGCCTAGAGCACTTATGGAGGTCCAGTAAATCCGAATCGAACCGAGCACTTTTAACAACCTGCACCAGAGAGTACGTTCGAGCAATTAGGACGGCTAGAGAACATATATTGCCTCTCTGGTTGCGTCTGCTGAGTCGCGCCCAGCCGCCCTGTTTAGGATAACCCGTTCCCTCCTAAATAGGAGGGATACGGGCGATCCGCTGCAGGGCAGGGCTGAGGATTAGTTCAATTCCTCGCAGACAAGGTTGCTCGGTTCTGGGCGGACCTGGACTCCAATTCTGCAGAACCAGCCGAGGCACTAAGGGATGATCTGGTAAGCCATCGCTGGATTGAGTTTCAGGCTGTTACCCCTGAGGATGTGGACAAGGCGATGAGAGCTGTAGGTGCCTCCACATGTGTGCTGGACCCGTGCCCCTCCTGGCTGGTTGTAAACAGCAGTGAGGTGACACGATGCTGGATCCAGGCGGTTGTCACCGCCTCTCTACGGGAGGGGGTCTTTCCCCCCGCTTTAAAAGGCAGCGGTGGTGAGACCCCTCTTGAAGAAACCATCCTTGGATCCAGCCATTTTAAATAACTATCGGCCGCGTCTCCAACCCTCCCCTTTGTGGGGAGGTTGTTGAGAAGGTGGTGGCCTTTCAGCTCCAGCAGTCCTTGGAGGAAGCCAGTTATCTCGATCCATTCCAGTCCATTCAGACCTGGCTGCAGCACAGAAACCTCTTTGGTCGCGTTGACCGATGATCTCGGAGAGCCAGGGATGGAGCCACGCCTCCATCCTGGTGCTCCTTGACCTCTCAGCGGCTTTCGATACCATCGACCATGGTATCCTTCTGCGACGACTGTGGGCAGTGGGGGTGGGAGGCGCTGTTTTAACCTCTCGGACAGGTCGCAGTCGGTGTTAGTCGTGGGGCAGAGATTGACCCTAGACCCCTAACGTATGGGTGCCGCAGGGTTCAGTCCTGTCCCCCCCTTCTTTTCAACATCTACATGAAACCGCTGGGTGAGATCATTCGAGGGCACGGGATAAAATACCACCAGTATGCGGACGATACACAGTTGTATCTGTCCGCCCCATGCCAACTCAACGAAGCGATGGATGTGATGAGCCAGGGTCTTGAGGCTGTTAAAGACTGGACGGGGTCAACAAACTTGTGCTCAATCCAGAAAAGACCGAGTGGCTGCTGTGTTTCCCTCCCGCGAATTGGCCAAGTGTTCCATCTCTCAGGCTGGGGGGTCAAACTATACGCCCCTCAGACAGGGTTCGCAACTTGGGAGTCCTCCTGGACCCACAGCTGACCTTCGAACATCATTGTTAGCTGTGACACGGGGGCATTTGCCCAGGTTCGCCTGGTGCACCAGTTGCGTCCCTACCGAACAGGGAGGCCCTCACAACAGTCACTCGTGCCTTGTGACCTCTAGGCTGGAATACTGCAATGTGCTCTACATGGGGCTGCCCTTGAAGAGCATTCGGTGACTTCAGCTGGTCCAGAATGCGGTCGCACGAGCGATCGTGGGTGTACCCTCGTTTCACCCACGTAACACCTATCCTCCGCGAGCTGCACTGGCTGCCTGTTGATCTCCGGGTGCGATTCAAGGTGCTACTTATCACCTACAAGCCCTTCATGGTACTGGACCTGGGTACTTGAGAGACCGCCTACTGCCAATTACCTCCACCAGACCGATACGATCGCATAGATTAGGCCTCCTCCGAATTCCATCATCCAGCCAGTGTAGACTGGCAACTACCCGGAGGAGAGCCTTCTCGGTGGCTGCTCCAACCCTCTGGAACGAACTCCCCGTGGAGATTCGGACCCTCACCACCCTCCAGTCCTTCCGCGCCACTTTAAAGATCTGGCTGTCCCGGCTGGCCTGGGGTTAAGATTCTAACCCCATTCGAATTGTGTGACTGTTGCGTTTTTTTAATATGTTGTATTGTTTTTATGTTGGAATTGTTTGTCCTTCCCCCCCTTTTTTTGAACTGTGAGCCGCCCTGGTTATTAAGTGTGTTGCACCCAATTTTATGATCTTTTTGGCCATGGTTGTTAGCGAATCATTGCCATCGATAAGTGAATAGTGTAGTCATTAAACAAATCTGGCTCCCCCATTTGCTTGTTTGTTGGAAGTGGCTGGGAAGGTCACTGTCAGGTCCCATAGATCCCTATCAGGATGCCTGCCATTCTTGCACAAAGGGCCAGAATTCCAGTTTACAACCTTTCCTTGTCTCTGGTCTTTCTTTTACTTTGATGTACCTTCATGGTAATGGGGAGGGGGGAAAGAATAGCTAGCGGCCATCTGTTTTTTTCAGCTCTGAGGGAACAAGCAAATGGTGCTGGAGAACAGTCTCTTATCACCTTTGCAGTCCGAGGTTCTCATAACAACTTCGCACCTGTGGATTGGCTCGCTTTGGACTGGACAAAAAGGAGGGTTTCCTAATGGTTTTGAGCAGGAATTTCAGATCCTGCCTTGCTTTTCTTGCTATCACTGTCCCCCAATAAAAGTTCTTTTCTGCTTTCTTGAGGAGAGAGGAGAGGCAAATCCTTACAGTCACAAATGGTGATCACATGACCCTGGGACATTGCAATCATCATAAATACATCCTGGTTGCCAAGTGCCAGAATTTTGGTCACCTAAACTATGGGATGCTGCGACAATCATAAATGAGATCACTGGTTGTAAGTCACTTTTTAATGCCATTGTAACTTTGAGCTATTACTACACAAACGGTTGTAAATTGAGAACTACCTGTAATGCAGGATTGAGCTGCCCTTTCCCTGCTTTCTGACAATTCTTAAGCATTCTTCTCTTGACTCCTTTCTCTCACCCCTTTTTTCCAATCCCTTTTTCCTCCTGCCAGAAGGAATAGCTCAGAACTTGCTAAAGGTTTTCTAAATTAGGTGCAAGGGGCACATTTGGCCTTGAAACTGCTTACCCACTTTTGCATAGAATTACAATTTACAGAATAAGCCCCAGCGAATATAATGTGTTATACTATGTACATATAATGTGTTATACTGCCATGGGTTCATAAACTGATTAGTCATTCATTTCTGTAGAGCCAAACTAATCCATTAGCATGTAACTACAAGTAGCTTTAATGTGATGATGTCCGAGTATTTCATTTTTATGGGATGGTTGATCAGGCTAATTGTATCCTAACAGATTTTAGAGGTGATTGGTGTCCCCCCACACACACCAAGAAAAGGTAGCTTGAAGGAAAGCCAAACCTTCCCTCTTAACTTCTTCATGTCTGTAATAATGAACTATCACTGAAATTGTCCTAATGTCAATTGTCTCTGAAAAGACAGGTTTTTTTTAAAGTGAATATGGTCAGCCTCTGCTTTGCTGCTGCTTCGGCTGCCATGAAACGGGGAGGGAGGGCATGGTATTTGGGAGGGGTTACTTGTTGTGCTGGAGGAAGATTCTGGAGTTCTGCTGCCTGTCGGACTACGCATGCGTGGGAGGTTCCCGCCAAGGCTAACAGCACCGACATTCCATCTTGGTGATGCCTTTCGAAATTATCTCACACCTGACACTTAGAAGAATTATGATTGGACTGTAACTGGGATGCCAAGGGGTGGGAATGGGTTATTTTATATATCAATCGCTTTCGCATCTAAATATCAGTCTTCGCTTTGCTACGCCTTTAATCATTTATATTAGTAAAAGTACACTTGATTTCTACCTATGTAGTCTCGTGGTCTTCTTTCCTAATTACTCAATGAAGAGGTGCTGACAATATGTTTTTTTAAAAAAAAATATTTGTTGTTTTATATTGAAGTCCATCCAAAACAGCAAACTTTAAATGCAGTGTATTAGAAAGTGGGTTGATAGCAATAGCAATAGCAGTTAGACTTATATACCGCTTCATAGGGCTTTCAGCCCTCTCTAAGCGGTTACAGAGTCAGCATATCGCCCCCACAGTCTGGGTCCTCATTTCACCCACCTCGGAAGGATGGAAGGCTGAGTCAACTTTGAGCCGGTGAGATTATAACTGCTGAACTGCAGATAACACTCAGCTGAAGTGGCCTGCACCCTAACCCCTGCGCCACCTCGGTATGAGCGAATGTGTCTCAATAAAACATCTCCACTGAGATAATTTCCAATAATCTTTGAAAGCCTGTGGCTACTATTACAATCCCCATCTCCACTGGACACCAATGAATGATGAAACAGCTGGTTAAAGTCCAAATAAAATGCTAGGGAAGATTTCTCAGGATTAGAGCTACTGTCATAGTTCAGAGTAAATCATATGTGGGTGAGAGTTAGTAGAGAATTGGAGCCAAGGGAAGTCATTTGCTAATCAAATCATACAACTTCCATGGCATTATCTATCGTATATGGTGGAATGCAAATGGTTTTGTACCCCTGATATCATTTGTCCTGAAAATATTGGACCAATAGCTGCTCATCTAAAAAGCAGATTTTCTTCTTCTTCAATTTTGTTTTTTTCTTTTAAAATGTCTTTGTGCCGCGTAGCAAGCTATCAGTGAAACTTAATAAATTCAAGCACACTACTAGTCTAGAGCTAGTAAAATTATATCATCTATAAACTCTGCATTATGAAACCATTGGTTTAAGCTTCACTTCCTCTGTGACCTCACTAGCTGATCTAGTGTCTACAACACTTCTCAGAGCCTCAGTTGATTAGCTGAAGCAGGGAATAATGCTAAAGATCTTGCAGGCTTTTCTCAACATTTTCTCCAGTGGCAAGTTCCTAAAACTGATCTAAAGCAGGTATTACCTAACTACAATTGCAACAGTTTGTTAATTATTAACTAACAGCCAGCCAGTTTGGTCCTATTGATTAAAGCACCAGGCTAGAAAGCAGAGGACCATGAGTTCTTATACTGCCTTGGATATGAAAGTCAGCGAGGTGACTTCAGGTCAGTTACTCTCTCTCAGCCCAACCTACTTCACAGGGTTGTTATTGTGGAGAAAATAGGAGGAGGGAGGTGTGTTGGATATGTTTGCTGCCTTGAGTTATTTCTAAAAAATATAATCATAATAATAATAATAATAAGAATAATAATAACTACTACTACTACTACTACTACTACTACTATACTATACTACTACTACTACTACTACTACTACTACTACATGATGGATTATTTGGAAACAATACAACATCTTGCCAGTAGAGCAAAAAGGCAACAAAAGAGGAGCTCCTAATTGATAAAATATATTAGAAAATTGTAAGAACAGAAAAATGAACTTGAATATGGTCTGGATTGATTACAAAAGGCATTTGCTCACTGCCACATAGTTGTATCATAAAATGCTTAGAAACAACTGGCATTAGCAAAAATATTACATCCTTTACTGAGAAGGCAATGAAACAATGGAGAACTGAGTTGGCAGTAGGGATGAGATCTACGGAATGTTAATATCAAGCGAGGAATTTTCCAGGGTGATTCACTTTCACCTCTTCTCTTCATCATCGCAATGATCCCACTATCAGTAATCTTAAAAAAATGAAATTAGGCTACCAAACAGCCAAAGAAGCTGAAAAAATTTCGCATTTACTATATATGGATGATTTGAAACTCTATGGAAAGTCAGAAATAGAAATCCAATCATTGACAAACACAGTCCGAGTATTCAGCACCCGATATTTCAATGCAGTTGGCATGGAAAAATGTGCCACTTTGTATCCATAAAAAGGGGCAAAAATCACTGCATGTGAGGGAATTGAAATGCCCAATGGCCAACTAATTAAATGCAATGAAAATGAAGCCTACAAATACTTAGGCATTCTGCAGTTGGATAACATCCAAGCATGGAGAAATAAAAACTATTGTCAGGAGAGAGTACACCAACAGAGTTAGGAAAATTTTTTAAATCTAAAAGTGAATGGGGAAATACAATCAAGGCCATAAATACCTGGGCACATACCATTTATAAGATACACAAGCTGGACGCAAGCTGGTTTGGACATTTGGACTGAAAACCAGGAAACTAATGACAGTGCACTACAGTTTACATTCACGGGTGATACTGATAGACTGTACCTGCCCCGAAATCAGGTGGCAGAGGATTATTACAAGTGAAGCAAATAGTTGAAGAAGAAAAACATGCACTGGCTGATTATTTAAAAAGAAAGTCAAGAACATCTATTAATCAAAGTAAAGAACAAAAATCAAAAACTACTGAAGGCCCAACAGACAAAACAAGAATACAGAAAAGATGTGATAAAATCAAGAATAGAGAGTTGGCAGAACAAAGCACTGCATGGCCAATTTCTGGAAAAAATAAAAGATAAAGTGGACAGTGAACAAACTTGGTTATGGTTAAAAACAGGTACATTAAAGAAAGAAACCAGAGTCACTAATCCTGGCTGTGCAAGAACAGCTATCCGCACAAATGCCATTAAGGCCAAAATCGAAAAATCCTCTGATGATGCCAAATGCATACTTTGCAAAGAAGCTGATGAAAACTGTTGATCACATACTCAGCTGCTGGAAAAAAATTGCGCAGACTGAGTATAAATTGCGGCACAATTCAGTAGCACAAATGATCCATTGGAATTTGTGCAAAAATTATAATATTAAAACAGCAACAAACTGGTGGGAACATCAGCCTGAAAAGTCACTGAAAATCAGATGGTCAAGATCTTGTGGGGATTTCCATATACAAACAGACAAAATACTGGCACATATACACCAGACATCACCACTGGTTGAGAAAAATAAGGTCACAATCATAGACATCGCAATACCAGGTGATAGCAGGGTCGACGAGAAGAAACATGAAAAAATCGCAAAATACCAGGACTTAAAAATTGAAATTCAATGACTATGGCACAAACAAGCAGTGGTAATTCCAGTGGTAATTGGCACACTGGGTGCTATTCCAAAAGCACTGGAATTACATTTAAAACAGTTAAAAATTGACAAAATCACCATCAGTCAATGCAAAAAAGCCGCACTGCTTGGATATGCATGCATATTACAAAAAATACATTACGACGTCCTAGGGTCCTGGGTGGGGCCCGACTAGTAACCATGCCAAATCCGGCAAAACAACTGGCCGCTGTGATACAATTGTATACCAACAACAACAACAACAATAACCCCCTCCGAGGAGTTTAGCTTGTCCGGGTGGAGGAGGTTGCACGCTCTAATAATCCTAAGGGCTATGCTGAACAGGTGCAACCATATCAGACAGGTCTCAGGTGAAGGGCCAGACAAAATTGCTCCAGAACGCATTCAAATATGGTAAATACAAAAAAAATGAAATTTATGCCAGCTGAACCGTCCGCCCAGATTAACAAGGGGTTCGGTTGGAGCTATGGCTCCTGGGGCCTTCTGCGCAAAATGAGCTACAGGTCCTACAGCTCCCTCTGCTAGGCAACCAGGGCATGGAGCTGACAAGCTACTGGAAGAAAAAGCGAAAAAAGCGAAAAATCTGGGCTAGGGAAGAAAACATATCTATTATCAAAGCTTTCCACCAATCTGAGCCAGCAAAACATGGATTTCAAAAATGAATGTATCAGATTTGAAAGGTGAACCATATGGATTGTGATATCCTGAACAAAGGCCAATGGACCAAAGACGTGTAATTCTAAGCCACAAATTTTTCACTACAGCAGAATTAATAGGAAATCGAAGAGAAAGCAACTAATGGTCTGAGTATACCAACAAAGAAGAGTAACATCAAGAATGATCTGTTGTTGTTGTTTGTTGTTTATTTATTGTATGCCGCCCTTTTCCCTGGGGGGCTCAGGGCGGCTCACAATCAAAGGAAGGGGGGGACAGACTTTTACATATAAGACAGTACATGATTAAACGCAACAATTCATACCATTGGGCGGGTTACAATCTTTAGCCCCAGGCCTGATGGGATAGCCAGATTCTAAGGGCTGTGCAGAAGGTCTGGAGGGTGGTGAGGGTACGAAGCTCCACGGGGAGATCGGTCCATTGGGTCGGGGCTACCACCGAGAAGGCTCTCCTCCGCGTGGTGGCCAGTCGGCATTGGCCAGCGGATGGAACTCGGAGGAGGCCTAAACGATGAGATCTAATGGGTCGTGTGGAGGTGATCGGCAGTAGGCGGTCTCTCAAGTACCCAGATCCACTACCATGAAGGGCTTTATAGGTGGCAAGTAGCACCTTGAAGTGTATCCGGAGATCTGCAAACTCAAAAGCAAACTGAGGAAGAAAGGGAGGAAGAGGATGCTGAATGGACAAAGATAAAGAACAAGGAAACACTAATAACAAACACCAACAGATATTGCTCCATTAGCTGAGAAAATAAAGCATCAAATGGAAGATGCCGAAAGAACACTTTTGCCACAGCTGAACCAAGTGAACCAGAAAGAATTGAGAAAGGTACTAAAAAAGGTCAATGAGGCTGTGCAAACCATTCAAACCACTACATTAGCTGAAACAAACCAGCTGATGTATGCAGCAGCCTTCATAACCACCAAAGAATTGGGTTTGAAAATACAAAAAAAACAAAGAGTCAGAAGAGGAAGCCTAAGTGGAAAATTCAGTTGGAATTGAAGATCAAAAATTTGTGGAGACTTGAGCAACTTGAAGAACCTAAGGCAAGGTCAGCTAAAGAACAGCAGGTTGAAATCAGCCTGGAAGTAAGATACTATTTGGAGAATAAGGAGATTGCGGTAGTAATTGAAGAGCTGAAGCAGAGGGTTTGTTGCCGTTGCTGAAAAGATTAAAACATATGAAAACCGAGTAACTCAGTTCAAGGAAAACTCACAGTTCAGAGCAAATCAGCACCAGTTTTATAAAAGCTTAGAAAGTGGAGATGGAGTAGCAACAAATGAAAAGCCTGATAAAGAGAAAACTCTGAAATTCTGGAAGAATTTGTGGGAAAACACAAGAACCACAACAGAAATGCAAAATGGATCAAACAGGTTGAGGATTCTATTAAACTGCATAAAATGGAAGATGTGAAAATAACAAAAGAAATGGTGCAAAGACAGTCAAGAAAAGTGGAGAATTGGAGTGCACCTGAACCAAATGAGTTACATGACTTCTGGTTAAAGGCACTTACAAGTGTGCACAAAAGATTGGCAGCCCAAATGAACCAGATCTTAAAAAACACCTGAAAATGATGAATGGATGACAACTGGAAGGACATTTTTGATCCAAAAAGCTAAAGAAAAAAAGAAAGGATCCTGGAAACTATAGGCCAATCACCTGTTTGCCAACAACATACAAGCTCCTTACTGGTATCATTGCAAACCAAATTTATGGATACTTGGAA